>NW_027477162.1:0-93336 GCF_051020955.1 Megalopta genalis
CTAACACGTTTGATTCGTATGCAGTTGCAGCTTTATCAATTATATCGCAAGTATTTGAAGCTAAATCATTTGTGTCGCATGGCTTTGAGAATAAGCCTTCTACTTCGCATTGATTTGAAACTAATCCATGTGTTTCGCTTGGATTTGAAGCTAACTCGTTTGTTTCGCCTGCATTTGAAGCTATATCAATTATATCGCAAGTATTTGAAGCTAAATCATTTGTGCCGCATGGATTTGAAGATAAGCCTTCTACTTTGCATTAATTTGAAGGTAAATGGATTTGTAGGTAACACGTTTGTTTCGCTTGCATTTGAAGCTAAATCATGATTATCACAAGTATCTGAATCTAAACAAATTGTTTCGCAAGAATATGAAGATAATCCATGTGTTTCGCATGAATTTGAAGCTAAATCATGTGTTTCGCACAGATTTGAAGCTAACTCGTTTGTTTCTCCTGCATTTCAAAACTATATCACTTATATCGCAAGTATCTGAACCTAAATCATTTGTGTCGCATGTATTTGAAGTAGAATCTTCTACATCGCATCGATTTGAAGCTTAATCATGTGCTTCGCATGGATTTGAAGCTAACTCGTTTGTTTCGTCTGCATTTGACGCTATATCACTTATATCGCAAGCATCTGAACCTAAATCAATTGTTTCTCACGGATTTGATCAAAGCCTTCTACCACGCATTGATTTGAAGCAAAATAATGCGTTACGCATGGATTTGAAGCCAAGCCTTCTACTTCGCATTGATTTGAAGCTAAATCATTTGTTTCGCTTGGATTTGAAGCTAAACCATGTGTTTCGCATGAATTTGAAACTAAATCATGAGTTTCCATGAATTTCAATCTATCGCGATTGATTCGCCTGCATTTGAAGCTATTTCATTTATATCTCAAGTATTTGAAGGTAACTCATATATTTCGCATGGATTTGAAGCTAAGCTTTCAACTTCGCATTAATTTGAATCTAAATCATGTGTTTCCCTTGAATTTGAAGGTTACTCGTTTGTTTCGTATGCAGTTGAAGCTAAGTCATGTTTATCACAATTATCAGAAGCTAAACCATTTGTTTCACAAGAATATGAAGCTAAACCATTTGTTACGCATGAATTTGAATCTAAATCGTGTGCCGCCCATGGAATTGATGCTAAATCATGTGTTTCGCATGGATTTGAAGCTAAGCCTTCTACGTCGCACTGGTTTGTAACTAAATTATGTGTTTCGCCTGCATTTGATGCTAAATAATGTTTATCACACGTATCGGAATCTAAACCATTTGTTTCGCAAGAATATGAATCTAAACCATGTGTTTCGCATGAATTAGAAGCTAACTCATGTGATTCACATAGATTTGAAGCTAACTCGTTTATTTCGCCTGCATTTGAAGCTATATCATTTATATCGCAAGTATATGAAGCTAAATCATTTGTGTTGCATGGCTTTGAAGCTAACTCGTTTGTTTCGCCTGCATTGAAGCTATATCACTTCTATCGCAAGTATTTGAAGTTAAATCATTTGTGTCGCATGGATTTGAAGCTAAGCCTTCGTCTGCGCATTGATTTGGAACTAAATCATGTGATTCGCTTGGATTTGAAGGTAACTCGTTTGTTTCGCCTGCATTTGAAGCTATATCAATTATATCACAAGTATTTGAAGCTAAATCATTTGTGTCGCATGGATTTGAGGACAAGCCTTCTACTTCGCATTGATTTGAAACTAAACCATGTGTTTCGCTTGGATTTGAAGCTAATTCGTTTGTTTCACCTGCATTTGAACCTTCCTCAATTATATCGCAAATATTTGTAGCTAAATAAATTGTGTCGCATGGATTTGAAGCTACTCCTTCTACTTCGCATTGATTTGAAGCAAAATCATGTGTTCGCGCGGATTTGAAGCTAAGCCTTCTACATCGCATTGATTTGAAGCTAAATCATTTGTTTCGCTTGGATTTGAAGCTAAACCATGTGTTTCGTATGAATTTGAAACTAAATCATGAGTTTCCATGAATTTCAATCTATCCCGTTTGTTTCGCCTGCATTTGAAGCTACTTCATTTATATCTCAAGTAGTTGAAGGTAACTCATATATTTCGCATGGATTTGAAGCTAAGCCTTCTACTTCGCATTGATTTGAAACCAAATCATGTGTTTCGCTTGGATTTGAATCTAACTCGTTTGTTTCGCCTGCATTTGAAGCTACATCAATTATATCGCAAGTATTTGAAGCTAAATCATTTGTGTCGCATGGCTTTGAGGATAAGCCTTCTACTTCGCATTGATTTGAAACTAAATCATGTGTTTCGCTTGGATTTGAAGCTAAATCATGTGTTTCGCACAGATTTGAAGCTAACTCGTTTGTTTCGCCTGCATTTGAAGCTGTATCAATCATAACGCAAGTATTTGAAGCTAAATCATTTGTGTCGCATGGCTTTGAAGATAAGCCATCTACTTTGCATTAATTTGAAGGTAAATCATGTGTTTCGCTTGGATTTGAAGGTAACTCGTTTGTTTCGCCAGCATTTGAAGCTAAATCATGTTTATCACAATTATCTGAATCTAAACCATTTGTTTCGCAAGAATATGAAGCTAAATCATTTGTGTCGCATGGATTTGAGGATAAGCCTTCTACTTCGCATTGATTTGAAACTAAACCATGTGTTTCGCTTGGATTTGAAGCTAATTCGTTTGTTTCGCCTGCATTTGAACCTTTCTCAATTATATCGCAAAATATTTGCAGCTAAATAAATTGTGTCGCATGGATTTGAAGCTACTCCTTCTACTTCGCATTGATTTGAAGCAAAATCATGTGTTCGCGCGGATTTGAAGCTAAGCCTTCTACATCGCATTCATTTGAAGCTAAATCATTTGTTTCGCTTGGATTTTAAACTAACTCGTTTGTTTCGCATGCAGTTGAAGCTAAATCATGTTTATCACAAGTATCTGAAGCTAAACCACTTGTTTCGCAAGTATAAGAAGCTAAACCATGTGCTTCGCATTGATTTGAAGCTAAATCTTGTGTTCCGCATGGATCTGAAGCTAACTCGTTTGTTTTGCCTGCATTTGATGTTATATCATTTATAACGCAAGTATTTGAAGCTAAATCATTTGTTTCGCAAGTATTTGAAGAAATATCATTTGTTTCGCATGGATTTGAAGCTACCTCGTTTGTTTCGCCTGCAGTTCAATCTATATCACTTATATCGCAAGTATTTGAAGCTAAATCATTTGTTCCGCATGGATTTGAAGCTACGCCTTCTACTTTGCATTGAGTTATAGCTAAATCATGTGTTTCGCATGGATTTGATGCTAACTCGCTTGTTTCGCATGCATTTGAAGCTGTATCACTTATATTCGCAAGTATTTGAAGCTAAGCCATTTGTTTCGCATGGATATGAAGCTAAGACATCTACTTCGCATTGATTTGAAGCTAAATTATGTGTCTCGCTTGGTTTTAATGCTAACTCGTTTGTTTCGCAGGCGGTTGAAGCTAAATCATGTTTATCACAATTATATGAAGCTAAACCATTTGTTTCGCAAGAATATGAAGCTAAACCATGTGTTTCGCTTGGATTTGAAGCTAAATCACGTGTTTCGCATGCATATGAAGCTAAACCATGTGCTTCGCATTGATTTGAAACTAAATCTTGTGTTCCGCATGGATCTGAAGCTAACTCGTTTGTTTTGCCTGCATTTGATGTTATATCATTTATAACACAAGTATCTGAAGCTAAATCCTTTGTTTCGCAAGTATTTGAAGGAATATCGTTTGTTTCGCATGGATTTGAAGCTACCTCGTTTGTTTCGCCTGCAGTTGAATCTATATCACTTATATCGCAAGTATTTGAAGCTAAGTCATTTGTGTCGTATGGCTTTGAAGATAAACCTTCTACTTTGCATTAATTTGAAGGTAAATCATGTGTTTCGTATGGATTTGAAGCTAACTCGTTTGTTTCGCCTGCATTTGAAGCAGTATCACTTATATTCGCAAGTATTTGAAGCTAAGTCATTTGTTTCGCATGGATATGAAGCTAAGCCACCTACTTCGCATTGATTTGAAGCTAAATCATGTGTCTCGCTTGGTTTTAAAGCTAGCTCGTTTGTTTCGCATGCGGTTGAAGCTAAATCATGTTTATCACAAGTATATGAAGCTAAACCATTTGTTTCGCAAGAATATGAAGCTAAACCACGTGTTTCGCTTGGATTTGAAGCTAAATCATGTGTTTCGCATGGATCTGAAACTAACTCGTTTGTTTCGCCTGCATTTGAAGATAAATCATGTTTATCACAAGTATCTGAATCTAAACCATTTGTTTCGCAACAATATGAAGCTAAACCACGTGTTTCGCATGAATTTGAAGCTAAATCATGTCTTTCGCATAGACTTGAAGCTAACTCGTTTGTTTTGCCTACATTTGAAGGTATATCGTTTATATCGCAAGTATTTGAAGCTAAATCATTTGTTCCGCATGGATTTGAAGCTAACTCGTTTGTTTTCGCCTGAATTGAAGCTATATCACTTCTATCGCAAGTATTTGAAGCTAAACGATTTGTGTCGCATGGCTTTGAGGATAAGCCATCTACTTCGCATTGATTTTAAACTAAACCATGTTTTTCGCTTGGATTTGAAGCTAACTCGTTTGTTTCGCATGCGGTTGAAGCTAAATCATGTTTATCACAAGTATATGAAGGTAAACCATTTGTTTCCCAAGAATATGAAGCTAAATCATGTGTTTCGCTTGGATTTGAAGCTAAATCATGTGTTTCGCATGGATATGAAACTAATTCGTTTGTTTCGCCTGCATTTGAATCTAAATCATGTTTATCACAAGTATCTGAAGCTAAACCACTTGTTTCGCAAGCATATGAAGCTAAACCACGTGTTTCGCATGAATTTGAAGCTAAATCATGTGTTTCGCATAGACTTGAAGCTAACTCGTTTGTTTCGCCTGTATTTGAAGCTATATCACTTCTACCGCAGGTATTTGAAGCTAAATCATACGTATGGCATCGATTTGAACCTAAGCCTTCTACTTCGCATTTATTTGAAGCTAAATCGTGTGTTTCGCTTGGATTATAAACTAACTCGTTTGTTTCGCATGCAGTTGAAGCTAAATCATGTTTATCACAAGTATCTGAAGCTAAACCACTTGTTTCGCAAGTATATGAAGCTAAACCATGTGCCTCGCATTGATTTGAAACTAAATCTTGTGTTCCGAATGGATCTGAAGCTAACTCGTTTGTTTTGCCTGCATTTGATGTTATATCATTTATAACGCAAGTATTTGAAGCTAAATCATTTGTTTCGCATGGATTTGAAGCTACCTCGTTTGTTTTGCCTGCAGTTGAATCTATATCACTTATATCGCAAGTATTTGAAGCTAAATCATTTGTTCCGCATGGATTTGAAGCTACGCCTTCTACTTTGCATTGAGTTTTAGCTAAATCATGTGTTTCGCATGGATTTGATGCTAACTCGTTTGTTTCGCATGCATTTGAAGCTGTATCACTTATATTCGCAAGTATTTGAAGCTAAGTCATTTGTTTCGTATGGATATGAAGCTAAGCCATCTACTTCGCATTCATTTGAAGCTAAATCATGTGTCTCGCTTGGTTTTAATGCTAACTCGTTTGTTTCGCAGGCGGTTGAAGCTAAATCATGTTTATAACAAGTCTATGAAGCTAAACCATTTGTTTCGCTAGAATATGAAGCTAAACCATGTGTTTCGCTTGGATTTGAAGCTAAATCATGTGTTTCGCATGGATTTGAAACTAATTCGTTTGTTTCGCCTGCATTTGAAGCTAAATCATGTTTATCACAAGTATCTGAATCTAAACCATTTGTTTCGCAACAATATGATGCTAAACCACGTGTTTCGCATGAATTTGAAGCTAAATCATGTCTTTCGCATAGACTTGAAGCTAACTCGTTTGTTTTGCCTACATTTGAAGGTATATCGTTTATATCGCAAGTATTTGAAGCTAAATCATTTGTTCCGCATGGATTTGAAGCTAACTCGTTTGTTTTACCTACATTTGAAGGTATATCGTTTATATCGCAAGTATTTGAAGCTAAATCATTTGTTTCGTATGAATTTTAAGCTAAATCATGTGTTTCGCATGGAGTTGAAGCTACCTGGTTTGTTTCGCCTGCATTTGAAGCTAGTTCACTCGTATCGCAAGTATTTGAAGATAAATCATTTGTTTCGTATGAATTTTAAGCTAAATCATGTGTTTAGCATGGAATTGAAGCTACCTGGTCTGTTACGCCTGCATTTGAAGCTATATCATTTACGTCGCAAGTATTTGAAGATAAATCATTTGTTTCGCATGGATTTGAAGTTAAGCCATCTACTTCGCATTGATTTGAAACTAAATCATGTGTTTCGCTTGGATTTGAAGCTAACTCGTTTGTTTCGCCTGCATTTGAAGCTATATCAATTATATAACAAGTATTTGAAGCTAAGTCATTTGTGTCGCATGGCTTTGAAGATAAACCTTCTACTTTGCATTAATTTGAAGGTAAATCATGTGTTTCGTATGGATTTGAAGCTAACTCGTTTGTTTCGCCTGCATTTGAAGCTACATCATTTAATCGCAGGTATTTGAAGCTAAATCATTCGTATGGCATCGATTTGAAGCTAAGCCTTCTACTTCGCATTGATTTGAAGCTAAATCGTGTGTTTCGCTTGGATTTTAAACTAACTCGTTTGTTTCGCATGCAGTTGAAGCTAAATCATGTTTATCACAAGTATCTGAAGCTAAACCACTTGTTTCGCAAGTATAAGAAGCTAAACCATGTGCTTCGCATTGATTTGAAGCTAAATCTTGTGTTCCGCATGGATCTGAAGCTAACTCGTTTGTTTTGCCTGCATTTGATGTTATATCATTTATAACGCAAGTATTTGAAGCTAAATCATTTGTTTCGCAAGTATTTGAAGAAATATCATTTGTTTCGCATGGATTTGAAGCTACCTCGTTTGTTTCGCCTGCAGTTGAATCTATATCACTTATATCGCAAGTATTTGAAGCTAAATCATTTGTTCCGCATGGATTTGAAGCTACGCCTTCTACTTTGCATTGAGTTATAGCTAAATCATGTGTTTCGCATGGATTTGATGCTAACTCGCTTGTTTCGCATGCATTTGAAGCTGTATCACTTATATTCGCAAGTATTTGAAGCTAAGCCATTTGTTTCGCATGGATATGAAGCTAAGACATCTACTTCGCATTGATTTGAAGCTAAATTATGTGTCTCGCTTGGTTTTAATGCTAACTCGTTTGTTTCGCAGGCGGTTGAAGCTAAATCATGTTTATCACAATTATATGAAGCTAAACCATTTGTTTCGCAAGAATGTGAAGCTAAACCATGTGTTTCGCTTGGATTTGAAGCTAAATCACGTGTTTCGCATGGATTTGAAACTAACTCGTTTGTTTCGCCTGCATTTGATTCAAAATCATGTTTATCACAAGTATCTGAATCTAAACCATTTGTTTCGCAAGAATATGAAGCTAAACCACGTATTTCGCATGAATTTGACGCTAAATCATGTCTTTCGCATAGACTTGAAGCTAACTCGTTTGTTTCGTCTGCATTTGAAGCTAAATCACTTCTATCGCAGGTATTTGAAGCTAAATCATTCGTATGGCATCGATTTGAAGCTAAGCCTTCTAACTAGCATTGATTTGAAGCTAAATCGTGTGTTTCTTTTGGATTTTAAACTAACTCGTTTGTTTCGCATGCAGTTGAAGCTAAATCATGTTTATCACAAGTATCTGTAGCTAAACCACTTGTTTCGCAAGCATATGAAGCTAAACCATGTGCTTCGCATTGATTTGAAGCTAAATCATGTGTTCCGCATGGATTTGAAGCTAACTCGTTTGGTTTGCCTACATTTGAAGGTATATCGTTTATATCGCAGGTATTTGAAGCTATATCATTCGTATGGCATCGATTTGAAGCTAAGTCTTCTACTTCGCATTGATTTGAAGCTAAATCGTGTGATTCTCTTGGATTTTAAACTAACTCGTTTGTTTCGCATGCAGTTGAAGCTAAATCATGTTTATCACAAGTATCTGAAGCTAAGCCACTTGTTTCGCAAGCATATGAAACTAAACCATGTGCTTCGCATTGATTTGAAGCTAAATCATGTGTTCCGCATGGCTTTGAATCTAACTCGTTTGTTTCGCCTGCATTTGAAGCTACATCAATTATATCGCAAGTATTTGAAGCTAAATCATTTGTGTCGCATGGCTTTGAGGATAAGCCTTCTACTTCGCATTGATTTGAAACTAAATCATGTGTTTCGCTTGGATTTGAAGCTAAATCATGTGTTTCGCACAGATTTGAAGCTAACTCGTTTGTTTCGCCTGCATTTGAAGCTGTATCAATCATAACGCAAGTATTTGAAGCTAAATCATTTGTTTCGCATGGATTTGAAGTTAAGCCATCTACTTCGCATTGATTTGAAACTAAATCATGTGTTTCGTATGGATTTGAAGCTAACTCGTTTGTTTCGCCTGCATTTGAAGCTACATCATTTAATCGCAGGTATTTGAAGCTAAATCATTCGTATGGCATCGATTTGAAGCTAAGCCTTCTACTTCGCATTGATTTGAAGCTAAATCGTTTGTTTAAAATTGCAATTTCGCACGAATTTGTGTCGAAATCGTGTATTTCGCATGATATTGTCTTTAAATCGTTTGTCTCGCGTGGATTCGAAGCTAATTCGTGTATTTCGAATGAATCTGAAGCTAAATTGTTCATTTCGCATGAATTTGAAGCTAAATCGTTTGTCAAAAATCGCTATTTCGCACGAATATGTAGGGATATCATGTGTTTCGCATGATATTGAAGTTGAATAGTATGTTTCGCATATATTTAAAACTAATTCGTGTATTTCGAATGAATCTGAATCTAAATTGTTCATTTCGCATGAATTTGAAACTAAATCGTTTGTTTAAAATCGCTATTTCGCTCGAATTTGAAGCGAAATCGTGTGTTTCGCATGATATTGAAGTTAAATCGTATGTTTCGCGTGTATTTAAAACTAATTCGTGTAATTCGCATGAATCTGAAGCTAAATTGTTCATTCCGCTTGAATTTGAAGCTAAATCGTTTGTTTGAAATCGTTATTTCGCACGAATTTGAAGCGAAATCGTCTGTTTCGCATGATATTGAAGTTAAACCGTTTGTTTCGCGTGGATTTGAAGCTGATGCGTGTATTTCGAATGAATCTGAAGCTAAATTGTTCATTTCGCATGAATTTGAAGCTAAATCGTTTGTTTAAAATCGCTATTTCGCAAGAATTTGTAGCGAAATCGTGTGTTTCGCATGATATTGACGCTAAATCGTTTGTCTCGCGTGGATTTGAAGCTAATTCGTGTATTTCGAATGAACCTGCAGCTAAATTGTTCATTTCGCATGAATTTGAAACTAAATCGTTCGTTTGAAATCGTTATTTCGCACGAATTTGAAGCGAAATCGTGTGTTTCGCATGATAATTAAGTTAAATCGTACGTTTTGCGTGTGTTTAAAACTAATTCATGTATTTCGTATCAATCTGAAGCTAAATTGTTCATTTCGCATGAATTTGAAACTAAATCGTTCGATTAAAATCGCTATTTCGTAAGAATTTGTAGCGAAATCGTGTGTTTCGCATGATATTGACGCTAAATCGTTTGTCTCGCGTGGATTTGAAGCTAATTCGTGTACTTCGAATGAATCTGAAGCTAAATTGATCATTTCGCATGAATTTGAAGCTAAATCGTTTGTTTAAAATCGCTATTTCGCACGAATTTGAAGCGAAATCGTATATTTCGCATGATATTGACGTTAAATCGTTTGTCTCGCGTGAATTCGAAGCTAATTCGGTTATTTCGAATGAATCTGAAGCTAAATTGTTCATTTCGCATGAATTTGAAACTAAATCGTTTGTTTAAAATCGCTATTTCGCACGTATTTGAGTCGAAATCGTGTATTTCGCATGATATTGAAGTTAAATCGTTTGTCGCGTGGATTCGAAGCTAATTCGTGTATTTCGAATGAATCTGAAGCTAAATTGTTCATTTCGCATGAATTTGAAGCTAAATCGTTTGTTAAGAATCGCTATTTCGCACGAATATGTAGGGATATCGTGTGTTTCGCATGATATTGAAGTTAAATCGTATGATTCGCGTATATTTAAAACTAATTCTTGTATTTCGAATGAATCTGAACATAAATTGATCATTTCGCATGAATTTGAAGCTAAATCGTTTGTTTAAAATCGCTATTTCGCAAGAATTTGTAGCGAAATCGTGTATTTCGCATGATATTGACGTTAAATCGTTTGTCTCGCGTGGATTCGAATCAAATTCGTGTATTTCGAATGAATCTGAAGCTAAATTGTTCATTTCGCATGAATTTGAAGCTAAATCGTTTGTTAAAAATCGCTATTTCGCACGAATTTGTAGGGATATCGTGTGTTTCGTATGATATTGAAGTTGAATAGTATGTTTCGCGTATATTTAAAACTAATTCGTGTATTTCGAATGTACCTGAAGCTAAATTGTTCATTTCGCATGAATTTGAAGCTAAATCGTTCGTTTGAAATCGTTATTTCGCACGAATTTGTAGCGGAATAGTGTGTTTCGCATGATATTGAAGTTAAATCGTATGTTTCGCGTGCATTTAAAACTAATTCGTGTATTTCGCATGAATCTGAAGCTAAATTGTTCATTTCGCATGAATTTGAAGCTAAATCGTTCGTTTGAAATCGCTATTTCGCACGAATTTGAAGCGAAATCGTCTGTTTCGCATGATATTGAAGTTAAATCGTTTGTTTCGCGTGGATTTGAAGCTGATGCGTGTATTTCGAATGAATCTGAAGCTAAATTGTTCATTTCGCATGAATTTGAAGCTAAATCGTTTGTTTAAAATCGCTGTTTCGCAAGAATATGTAGCGAAATCGTGTGTTTCGCATGATATTGACGTTAAATCGTTTGTCTCGCGTGAATTCGAAGCTAATTCGTGTATTTCGAATGAATCTGTAGCTAAATTGTTCATTTCGCATTAATTTGAAGCTAAATCATTCGTTTAAAATCGCTATTTCGAAAGAATTTGTAGCGAAATCATGTGTTTTGCATGATATTGACGCTAAATCGTTTGTCTCGCGTGGATGTGAAGCTAATTCGTGTATTCCGAATGAATCTGAAGCTAAATTGTTCATTTCGCATGAATTTGAAACTAAATCGTTGGTTTAAAATCGCTATTTCGCACGAATTTGAAGCGAAATCGTGTGTTTCGCATGATATTGAAGTTAAATCGTTTGTTTCGCGTGTATTTAAAACTAATTCGTGTATTTCGCATGAATCTGAAGCTAAGTTGTTCATTTCGCATGAATTTGAAGCTAAATCGTTCGTTTAAAATCGCTATTTCGAAAGAATATGTAGCGAAATCGTGTGTTTCGCATGATATTGACGCTAACTCGTTTGTCTCGCGTGGATTTGAAGCTAATTCGTGTATTTCGAATGAATCTGAAGCTACATTGATCATTTCGCAAGAATTTGAAGCTAAATCGTTTGTTTAAAATCGCTATTTCGCAAGAATTTGTAGCGAAATCGTGTATTTCGCATGATATTGACGTTAAATCGTTTGTCTCGCGTGAATTCGAAGCTAATTAGTGTATTTCGAATGAATCTGAAGATAAATTGTCATGTGTCTCGCTTGGATTTGAAGCTAAGTCATTTGTTTCGCATGGATTAGAAAGAAATTCGTTTATTTCGCCGGCATTTGAAGCCTTATCAATTATATCGCAAGTATTTGAAGCTAAATCATTTTTGTCGCGTGGATTTGAAGCTACGCCTTCTACTTCGCATTGATTTGAATCTAAATCATGTGTTTCGCATGGATTTGAAGCTAAACCTTCTACACCGCACTGATTTGAAACTAAATCTTGTGCATCGCATGGATTTGAAGCTAAACCTTATGCATCGCATTGATTTGCAGCTAAATCATGTGTTTCGCATGGACATAAATCTAACTCGTTTGTTTCGCATGCAGCTGAAGCTATATCACCTATATCCCAAGTGTTTGAAGCTCTCTCATTTGTTTGGCATGGATTTGAAGCTAAACCTTCTAAATCGCATTTATTTTAAGATAAATCATGTGATTCGCTTGGATTTGAAACTAACTCGTTTGTTTCGTCTGCATTTGAAGCTATATCACTTATATCGCAGGTATCTGAACCTAAATCATTTGTACCGTTTGGACTTGAAGCTAAGACTTCTACTTCGCATTGATTTGAGACTAAATCATGTGATTCGCATGGATTTGAAGGTAAACCTTCTACGTCGCATTGATTTGCAGCTAAACCATTTGATTCGAATGGATTTGAAGCTAAGCCTGCTACTTTGCATTGAATTGAAGCTAACTCGTGTGTAACGCTTGGATTTGAAGCAAACTCGTTTGTTTCGCATGCAGTTGAAGCTAAATCATGTATATCAGAAGTATTTGAAGCTAAACCATTTGTCTCGCACGGATTTGAAGCTAAACCTTCTACATCGCATTGATTTGAAGCTAAATCATGTGTTTCGCTTGGATTTGAGGCTAGGTCGATTGTTTCGCCAGCAGTTGACACTATATCAATTATATGGCAAGTAGTTGAATATAAATCATTTGGTCCGCATGTATTTCAAGATAAGCCTTCTACTTCGCATTGATTTGTAGCTAAATCATTTGTTTCGCATGGGTTTGGAGCTAACTCGTTAGTTTCTCCTGTATTTGAAGCTATATCACTTATATCCGAAGTATCTGATGCTAAATTATTCGTGTCGCATGGATTTGAAGCTAAGCCTTCTACTTCGCATTGATTTGTAGCTAAATCATGTGTTTCGCATGGATTTGGAGCTAACTCGTTAGTTTCTCCTGCATTTGAAGCTATGTTACTTATATTCCATGTATCTGAAGCTAAATCATTTGTTTCTCATGTATTTGAAGCTAAGCCTTCTACTTCGCATTGATTTGATGCTAAATCAGGTGTTTCGCGTTGATTTGAAAATAACTCATTTGATTCGCATGCAGTTAAAGCTAAATTATGTATATCATAAGTATTTGAAGCTAAACCATTTGTTTCGCATGGATTTGAAGATAAGTCTACTACTTCGCAATTAATTTGAAGCTAAGCCTTTTACATCGCTTTGATTTGAAGCTAAATCATGTGTTTCGCATGGATTTGAAACTAACTCGTTTGTTTCGCATGCAGTTGAAGCTAAATCATGTATACCACAAGTATCTGCATCTAAACCACTTGTTTCGCAAGAATATGAAGCTAAACCATGTGTTAATCGTGAATTTGAAGCAAAATCATGTGTTTCCCTTGGATTTGAAGCTAACACGTTTGATTCGTATGCAGTTGCAGCTTTATCAATTTTATCGCAAGTATTTGAAGCTAAATCATTTGTGTCGCATGGCTTTGAGAATAAGCCTTCTACTTTGCATTAATTTGAAGGTAAATCATGTGTTTCGCTTGGATTTGAAGCTAACTCGTTTGTTTCGCCTGCATTTGTAGCTACATCATTTATATCGCAAGTATTGTGAAGCTAAATCATTTGTTTCGCATGGATTTGTAGCTAAGCATTCTAATTCGCATTGATTTGAAACTAAATCATGTGTTTCGCTTGGATTTGAAGCTAACTCGTTTGTTTCGCACGCGGTTGAAGCTAAATCATGTTTATCACAAGTATATGAAGCTAAACCATTTGTTTCGCAATAATATGAAACTAAACCATGTATTTCGCTTGGATTTGAAGCTAAATCATGTGTTTCGCATGGATTTGAAACTAACTCGTTCGTTTCGACTGCATTTGAAGCTATATCAATTATATCGCAAGTATTTGAAGCTAAATTATTTGTGTCACATGGCTTTGAATCTAACTCGTTTGTTTCGCCTGCATTTGAAGCTATATCATTTATATCGCAAGTATATGAAGCTAAACCATTTGTTTCACAAGAATATGAAGCTAAACCATGTGTTTCGCATGTGTTTGGAGCTAAATCATGTGGTTCGCATGGATTTGAAGCTAAGCCTTCTACTTCGCATTGATTTGGTACTAAATCATGTGTTTCGCATGGACTTGAAGCTAAGACTTCTACTTCGCATTGATTTGAAACTAAATCATGTGTTTCGCTTGGATTTGAAGCTAACTCGTTTGTTTCGCCTGCATTGCAAGCTTTATCAATTATATCGCAAAATATTTGAAGCTAAATAAATTGTGTCGCATGGATTTGAAGCTACTCCTTCTACTTCGCATTAATTTGAAGCAATATCATGTGATTCCCATGGATTTGAAGCTAACTCGTTTGTTTCGCATGAATTTGAAGCTAAATCATGTGTTACGCTTGGATTGGAAGCTATCTCGTTTGTTTCGTATGCAGTTGAAAATAAATCATGTATATCACAAGTATTTGAAGCTAAATCATTTGATTCGCACAGATGTGAATCTAAGCGTTCTACTTCGCATTGATTTGAAGCTGAATCATCTGTTTCGCTTGGATTTGAAGCTAACTCGTTTGATTCATCTGCTTTTGAAGCTATATCACTTATATCCCAAGTGTTTGGAGCTAAATCATTTAATGCACATCGATTTGAAGCTAAGCCTTCTACTTCGCATTGATTTTAAGCTAAATCATGTGTTTCGCATGGATTTGAAGCTAACTCGTTTGTTTCGCCTGCATTTGAAGCTATATCAATTATATCGCAAGTATTTGAAGCTAAATCATTTGTGCCGCATGGATTTGAAGATAAGCCTTCTACTTTGCATTAATTTGAAGGTAAATGGATTTGTAGGTAACACGTTTGTTTCGCTTGCATTTGAAGCTAAATCATGATTATCACAAGTATCTGAATCTAAACAAATTGTTTCGCAAGAATATGAAGATAATCCATGTGTTTCGCATGAATTTGAAGCTAAATCATGTGTTTCGCACAGATTTGAAGCTAACTCGTTTGTTTCTCCTGCATTTCAAAACTATATCACTTATATCGCAAGTATCTGAACCTAAATCATTTGTGTCGCATGTATTTGAAGTAGAATCTTCTACATCGCATCGATTTGAAGCTTAATCATGTGCTTCGCATGGATTTGAAGTTAACTCGTTTGTTTCGTCTGCATTTGACGCTATATCACTTATATCGCAAGCATCTGAACCTAAATCAATTGTTTCTCACGGATTTGATCAAAGCCTTCTACCACGCATTGATTTGAAGCTAAATCATGTGTATCGCATGGATTTTGAAGCTAACTCGTTTGATTCGTCTCCATTTGAAGCTGTATCACTTATATCCCAAGTGTTTGAAGCTAAATCTTTTTGTTTCGAACGGATTTGAAGCTAAACATTCTACATCGCATTGATTTGAATCTAAATCATGTGTTTCGATTGGATTTGAAGCTAAACCTTCTACATCTCCTTGATATGAAGCTAAATCATGTATTTCGCTTGGATTTGAAGCTAACTGGTTTGTTTCGTCTGCATTTGAAGCTATATTACTTATTTCGATAGTATCAGAATCTAAACCATTTGTTCCGCATAGATTTGAAGCTAAGTGTTCTACTTCGCATTGATTTGAAGCAAAATAATGCGTTACGCATGGATTTGAAGCCAAGCCTTCTACTTCGCATTGATTTGAAGCTAAATCATTTGTTTCGCTTGGATTTGAAGCTAAACCATGTGTTTCGCATGAATTTGAAACTAAATCATGAGTTTCGATGAATTTCAATCTATCGCGATTGATTCGCCTGCATTTGAAGCTATTTCATTTATATCTCAAGTATTTGAAGGTAACTCATATATTTCGCATGGATTTGAAGCTAAGCTTTCAACTTCGCATTAATTTGAATCTAAATCATGTGTTTCCCTTGAATTTGAAGCTTACTCGTTTGTTTCGTATGCAGTTGAAGCTAAGTCATGTTTATCACAATTATCAGAAGCTAAACCATTTGTTTCACAAGAATATGAAGCTAAACCATTTGTTACGCATGAATTTGAATCTAAATCGTGTGCCGCCCATGGAATTGATGCTAAATCATGTGTTTCGCATGGATTTGAAGCTAAGCCTTCTACGTCGCACTGGTTTGTAACTAAATTATGTGTTTCGCCTGCATTTGATGCTAAATAATGTTTATCACAAGTATCGGAATCTAAACCATTTGTTTCGCAAGAATATGAAGCTAAACCATGTGTTTCGCATGAATTAGAAGCTAACTCATGTGTTTCACATAGATTTGAAGCTAACTCGTTTATTTCGCCTGCATTTGAAGCTATATCATTTATATCGCAAGTATATGAAGCTAAATCATTTGTGTTGCATGGCTTTGAAGCTAACTCGTTTGTTTCGCCTGCATTGAAGCTATATCACTTCTATCGCAAGTATTTGAAGCTAAATCATTTGTGTCGCATGGATTTGAAGCTAAGCCTTCGTCTGCGCATTGATTTGGAACTAAATCATGTGATTCGCTTGGATTTGAAGGTAACTCGTTTGTTTCGCCTGCATTTGAAGCTAAATCATGTTTATCACAAGTATCTGAATCTAAACCATTTGTTTCGCAAGAATATGAAGCTAAACCATGTGTTTCGCATGAATTTGAAGCTAAATCATTTGTGTCGCATGGCTTTGAAGCTAACTCGTTTGTTTCGCCTGCATTGAAGCTATATCACTTCTATCGCAAGTATTTGAAGCTAAATCATTTGTGTCGCATGGATTTGAAGCTAACCCTTCTACTTCGCATTGATTTGAAACTAAATCATGTGTTTCGCTTGGATTTGAAGCTAACTCGTTTGTTTCGCCTGCATTTGAAGCTTTATCAATTATATCGCAAGTATTTGAAGCTAAATCATTTGTGTCGCATGGTTTTGAAGCTACGCCTTCTACTTCGTATTGATTTGAAGCTAAATCATGCGTTTCGCATGGATTTGAAGCTAAATCATTTGTTTCCCTTGCATTTGAAGCTAACGCGATTGTTTCGCATGCAGTTGAAGCTAAATCATGTTTATCACAAGTATCTGAAGCTAAACCATTTGTTTCGCAGGAATTTGAAGCTAAACCAGGTGTTTCTCATGGATTTGAAGCTAATTCATGTGTTTCGCATTGATTTGAAGATAAATCATGTGTTTCGCTTGGATTTGATGCCAAGCCTTCTAGTTCGCATTGATTTATGGCTAAATCATTTTTTCGCTTGGAGTTGAATCGTGCTCGTTTGTTTCGCATGCAGTTGCAGCTAAATCATGTATATCACAAATATTTGAAGCTAAACCATTTGTGTCGCGTGGTTTATATGCTAAGCCTTCTACTTCGCATTGATTTGAAGCTAAATGATGTGTTTCGCATGTGTTTGTAGATAACTCGCTTGTTTTGCCTGCATCTGAAACTATATCTCTTGTATCGCAAGTATCTGAAGCTAAATCATTTGTTTCTCATGTATTTGAAGCTAAGCCTTCTACTTCGCATTGATTTGAAGATAAATCATGTGTTGCTCATCGATTTGAAGCTAAGTCATTTGTTTCGCAAGCATTTGAAGCTATTTCATTTATTTCGCAAGTATTTGGAGCTAAATCATTTGATGCGCATGGATTTGAAGCTAAGCTTTTTACTTCGCATTGATTTGTAGCTAAATCATGTGTTTCGCATGGATTTGAAGCTAACTCGTTTGTTCGGCCTGCATTTGAGGCTATATCATTTATATGACAAGCATTTGAAGCTAAATTATTTGATTCGCATGTATTCGAAGCTAAGCTATCTACTTCGCATTGATTTGAAGCAAGCTCATGTGTTCCGCTTGGATTTGAAGCTAATTCGTTTGTTTCGCATGCAGTTGAAGCTATATCAACTATATCGCAAGTATCTGAAGCTAAATCATTTGTGTCGCATGGATTTGAAGCTTAACCTTCTACATAGCATTGATTTGAAGCTTAATCATGTGTTTTGCATGGATTTGAAGCTAACTCGTTTGTTTCTACTGCATTTGAAGCTACATCACTTATATCGCAAGTATCTGATGCTAAATCATTTGTTTCGCATGGATTTGAAGCAGAATCTTCCACATCGCATTGATTTGCAGCTAAATTATGTGTTTCGCATGGATTTGGAGCTAGACCTTCTATATCACATTGATTTGAAGTTTAGTCATGTTTTTGCATGGATTTGTAGCTAACTCATTTGTTTCGCCTGCAGTTGACTCTATATCACCTATATCGCAAGTATTTGAATCTAAATCATTAGTTCCGCATGGATTTGAAGCTAAGCCTTCTACTTCGCATTGATTTGTAGTTCATGGATTTGGAGCTAACTCGATAGTTGCTCCTGCATTTGAACCTATATCACTTATATCGCAAGTATCTGAACCTAAACCATTTGTTTCGCAAGAATATGAAGCTAAGCCATGTTTTTCGCATGAATTTGAAGATAAATCATGTGTTTTGCATGGATTTGAAGCTAACTCGTTTGTTTCCCCTGCATTTGAAGCTATATCACTTATGTCACAAGTATTCGAAGCTAAATCATTTGTTTCGCATGGATTTGAAGATAAACCATCTACATCGCATTGATTTGCAGCTAAATCATGTGTTTCGCATGGATTTGAAGCTGACTCGTTTGTTTCGCAGGCAGTTCTAGCTAAATAATGTATATCACAAGTATTTGTTGCTAAACAATTTGTTTCGCTTGTATCTGAAGCTAACTCGTTTGTTTCGTGTGCATTTGAAGCTAACTCGTTTGTTTCGCCTGCATTTGAAGCTAAATCATGTTTATCACTAGTATCGGAATCTAAACCATATGTTTCGCAAGAATATGAAGCTAATCCATGTGTTTCGCATGAATTTGAAGCTAACTCATGTGTTTCACATAGATTTGATGCTAACTCGTCTGTTTCGCCTGCATTTGAAGCTATATCAATTATATCGCAAGTATTTGAAGCTAAATCATTTGTGTCGCATGGATTTGAGGATAAGCCTTCTACTTCGCATTGATTTGAAACTAAACCATGTGTTTCGCTTGGATTTGAAGCTAATTCGTTTGTTTCGCCTGCATTTGAAGCTTTATCAATTATATCGCAATTATCTGAAGCTAAATCATTTGTTTCTCATGTATGTGAAGCTAAGCATTCTACTTTGCATTAATTTGAAACTAAATCATGTGTTTCGCTTGGATTTGAAGCTAACTCGTTTGTTTCGCCTGCATTTGAAGCTACATCAATTATATCGCAAGTATTTGAAGCTAAATCATTTGTGTCGCATGGCTTTGAGGATAAGCATTCTACTTCGCATTGATTTGAAACTAAATCATGTGTTTCGCTTGGATTTGAAGCTAAATCATGTGTTTCGCACAGATTTGAAGCTAACTCGTTTGTTTCGCCTGCATTTGAAGCTGTATCAATCATAACGCAAGTATTTGAAGCTAAATCATTTGTGTCGCATGGCTTTGAAGATAAGCCATCTACTTTGCATTAATTTGAAGGTAAATCATGTGTTTCGCTTGGATTTGAAGGTAACTCGTTTGTTTCGCCAGCATTTGAAGCTAAATCATGTTTATCACAATTATCTGAATCTAAACCATTTGTTTCGCAAGAATATGAAGCTAAACCATGTGTTTCGCATGAATTTGAAGCTAAATCATGTGTTTCACATAGATTTGATGCTAACTCGTTTGTTTCGCCTGCATTTGAAGCTATATCAATTATATCGCAAGTATTTGAAGCTAAATCATTTGTGTCGCATGGATTTGAAGATAAGCCTTCTACTTAGCATTGATTTGAAACTAAATCAAGGGGTTTCGCATGGATTTGAAGCTAATTCGTTTGTTTCGCCAGCATTTGAAGCTAAATCATGTTTATCACAATTATCTGAATCTAAACCATTTGTTTCGCAAGAATATGAAGCTAAACCATGTGTTTCGCATGAATTTGAAGCTAAATCATGTGTTTCACATAGATTTGATGCTAACTCGTTTGTTTCGCCTGCATTAGAAGCTATATCATTTATATCGCAAGTATGTGGAGCTAAATCATTTGTTTCGCATGGATATGAAGCTATGCCTACTACTTCGCATTGATTTGAAACTAAATCATGTGTTTCGCATGGATTTGAAGCTAAATCAAGGGGTTTCGCATGGATTTGAAACTAACTCGTTTGTTTCGCCTGCATTTGAAGCTAAATCATGTTTATCACAAGTATCTGAATCTAAACCATTTGTTTCGCAAGAATATGAAGCTAAACCATGTGTTTCACATGAATTTGAAGGTAAATCATGTGTTTCGCACAGATTTGAAGCTAACTCGATTGTTTCGCCTGCATTTGAAGCCATATCAATTATATCGCAAGTATTTGAAGCTAAATCATTTGTGTCGCATGGCTTTGAAGCTAACTCGTTTGTTTCGCCTGCATTGAAGCTATATCACTTCTATCGCAAGTATTTGAAGCTAAATCATTTGTGCCGCATGGATTTGAAGCTAAGCCTTCTACTTCGCATTGATTTGAAACTAAATCATGTGTTTCGCTTGGATTTGAAGCTAACTCGTTTGTTTCGCCTGCATTTGAAGCTTTATCAATTATATCGCAAGTATTTGAAGCTAAATCATTTGTGTCGCATGGTTTTGAGGATAAGCCATCTACTTCGCATTGATTTTAAACTAAACAATGTTTTTCGCTTAGATTTGAAGCTAACTCGTTTGTTTCGCATGCGGTTGAAGCTAAATCATGTTTATCACAAGTATATGAAGGTAAACCATTTGTTTCGCAAGAATATGAAGCTAAACCATGTGTTTCGCTTGGATTTGAAGCTAAATCATGTGTTTCGCATGGATATGAAACTAACTCGTTTGTTTCGCCTGCATTTGAATCTAAATCATGTTTATCACAAGTATCTGAAGCTAAACCACTTGTTTCGCAAGCATATGAAGCTAAACCACGTGTTTCGCATGAATTTGAAGCTAAATCATGTGTTTCGCATAGACTTGAAGCTAACTCGTTTGTTTCGCCTGTATTTGAAGCTATATCACTTCTATCGCAGGTATTTGAAGCTAAATCATACGTATGGCATCGATTTGAAGCTAAGCCTTCTACTTCGCATTGATTTGAAGCTAAATCGTGTGTTTCGCTTGGATTATAAACTAACTCGTTTATTTCGCATGCAGTTGAAGCTAAATCATGTTTATCACAAGTATCTGAAGCTAAACCACTTGTTTCGCAAGTATATGAAGCTAAACCATGTGCCTCGCATTGATTTGAAACTAAATCTTGTGTTCCGTATGGATCTGAAGCTAACTCGTTTGTTTTGCCTGCATTTGATGTTATATCATTTATAACGCAAGTATTTGAAGCTAAATCATTTGTTTCGCATGGATTTGAAGCTACCTCGTTTGTTTTGCCTGCAGTTGAATCTATATCACTTATATCGCAAGTATTTGAAGCTAAATCATTTGTTCCGCATGGATTTGAAGCTACGCCTTCTACTTTGCATTGAGTTTTAGCTAAATCATGTGTTTCGCATGGATTTGATGCTAACTCGTTTGTTTCGCATGCATTTGAAGCTGTATCACTTATATTCGCAAGTATTTTTAGCTAAGTCATTTGTTTCGCATGGATAAGAAGCTAAGCCATCTACTTCGCATTGATTTGAAGCTAAATCATGTGTCTCGCTTGGTTTTAAAGCTAACCCGTTTGTTTCGTATGCGGTTGAAGCTAAATCATGTTTATCGCCAGTATATGAAGCTAAACCATTTGTTTCGCAAGAATATGAAGCTAAACCATGTGTTTCGCTTGGATTTGAAGCTAAATCATGTGTTTCGCATGGATTTGAAACTAATTCGTTTGTTTCGCCTGCATTTGAAGCTAAATCATGTTTATCACAAGTATCTGAATCTAAACCATTTGTTTCGCAACAATATGAAGCTGTTACGTCCCGCGGTGGACGTTCCGAAAAATATATATATATAACTTTTCTACGGACCGCGGAAACAAGACGTATTTCGAACCACCGTTTTGTACACGCGACGCGTACCGTTCGCGTATTACAGGGTCTCACGACCCGTCAACTCGGCTCTATAAGGGATGCTTACACTGCACTTACCTCGTTGCCTCCGCTCGTCCCCTGGATCGGTGTTCGGCCTGATTTTGTGTAGGGGAGGTTATTGGCAGGCCCCGGCGTCGTCGAGATTTTCCTGGGCGTTGGCGGTTGGTGGCTCGATCGGGGTTTCGGTGAAGTGATCTCCGGATGCAGGACGGCTTCGACGCGGAGCGCGATATTCTTGAACGAAGCTTATTTCCTCAGTATAAACAACCTCGCGCGTTTCCGGGTCTACTCGCGGTATGTGACTAACTATTTCCACAATACGCGACCGATAAATTATTTTAGACTCGCACGGGACTCGAGAGAACTCACGAAGAAGCTTCTTTAGATAGGCCCTGCGTCCAGATTGATGCGGCATGTATGCACAATAGAATAACCTAGTATAACGCGAGTCCAGTTTCATTCCGGTGGCGTGCAGGACATGCGGTGAATGCCCAGTACACACGCTTTCGGGAAAGACCAAGTTAAATTCGCAGCTTCGGTGGCGTGTAGGGCTTATGGTGAAAGTCCAGTACACACGCTTTCTGAAGGTGCTACGCTAACGTTCGAAGTAATAAAGATAAGCGAAGCCGAGGTAATCCTAATGTTAGTAGTGGACGTTGGGATAATGAATTGAGTTGAGTTGTAACTAAATCTGATATATTCTATTATAATATAAAGTACAAAAGCGCGTTCTTACTTCCTACGAATAAAATTTCTAACGTTATAATCGAAGAGAGCTTGACTTGAGATGGAACCGAAAGGTCTCCCCGGTTGGGAGCTGAGAAGTCGAGTCGTAGAGGTTGGATGCGGAACTGTTCTGCTCGGTTCCGCATGGATCCTTCTAGGCTGCGATCCCGCCGCCATCTTGGTAGGCTCGGTCGTCGTGGAGGGACGTCTCCATGGCAACGGAGCGCTCGGAGCGGGGATGCCACGTTCAGCGGACTGACGTAACAACAGTCCGCGCGCAATTGTGGGTACTTAGAATATGTCTTACTGACGAGTTATGTTGTAAATGTTGCTTAAATATTAACGCCACGAGTTATGTTCTAATGTTACTTAAGTGCTAACGCTACGGGTTATGTTATAATTGCTACTTAAGTACTAACGTTACGAGTTATGTTATAATTGTTACTTAAGTATTAGTGTTCATGCGGCTTAGTGTTATCGGTATGGTGGAGTTCGGTGGGTTCTATGTGGTTGGTAAAGAAGTGTAGTTAACGTAGAGTTATTCTCGGAAGAGGTGCGGCTTAGTATTGTCGGTATAGTAGAGTTCGGTGGGTTCCATAAGGTCGGTAAAGAAGTGTAGTTAACGTAGAGTTCTGTAGTGTCTTATGAAGGTGGGTATGTAACTGAGTGTGTATCTTATTCTTACGATGATAAGGTGAATACATATTTACTTATTTTATATTTATTCGAGTAATTATATGGTAATTGTCCTTAATCAAACGTCGGGAGACGTAACAAAGCTAAACCACGTGTTTCGCATGAATTTGAAGCTAAATCATGTGTTTCGCATAGACTTGAAGCTAACTCGTTTGTTTCGCCTGCATTTGAAGCTATATCAATTCTATCGCAGGTATTTGAAGCTAAATCATTCGTATGGCATCGATTTGAAGCTAAGCCTTCTACTTCGCATTGATTTGAAGCTAAATCGTGTGTTTCGCTTGGATTTTAAACTAACTCGTTTGTTTCGCCTGCATTTGAAGCTAAATCATGTTTATCACAAGTATCTGAATCTAAACCATTTGTTTCGCAAGAATATGAAGCTAAACCATGTGTTTCGCATGAATTTGAAGCTAAATCATGTGTTTCACATAGATTTGATGCTAACTCGTTTGTTTCGCCTGCATTAGAAGCTATATCATTTATATCGCAAGTATGTGGAGCTAAATCATTTGTTTCGCATGGATATGAAGCTATGCCTACTACTTCGCATTGATTTGAAACTAAATCATGTGTTTCGCATGGATTTGAAGCTAAATCAAGGGGTTTCGCATGGATTTGAAACTAACTCGTTTGTTTCGCCTGCATTTGAAGCTAAATCATGTTTATCACAAGTATCTGAATCTAAACCATTTGTTTCGCAAGAATATGAAGCTAAACCATGTGTTTCACATGAATTTGAAGGTAAATCATGTGTTTCGCACAGATTTGAAGCTAACTCGATTGTTTCGCCTGCATTTGAAGCCATATCAATTATATCGCAAGTATTTGAAGCTAAATCATTTGTGTCGCATGGCTTTGAAGCTAACTCGTTTGTTTCGCCTGCATTGAAGCTATATCACTTCTATCGCAAGTATTTGAAGCTAAATCATTTGTGCCGCATGGATTTGAAGCTAAGCCTTCTACTTCGCATTGATTTGAAACTAAATCATGTGTTTCGCTTGGATTTGAAGCTAACTCGTTTGTTTCGCCTGCATTTGAAGCTTTATCAATTATATCGCAAGTATTTGAAGCTAAATCATTTGTGTCGCATGGTTTTGAGGATAAGCCATCTACTTCGCATTGATTTTAAACTAAACCATGTTTTTCGCTTGGATTTGAAGCTAACTCGTTTGTTTCGCATGCGGTTGAAGCTAAATCATGTTTATCACAAGTATATGAAGGTAAACCATTTGTTTCGCAAGAATATGAAGCTAAACCATGTGTTTCGCTTGGATTTGAAGCTAAATCATGTGTTTCGCATGGATATGAAACTAACTCGTTTGTTTCGCCTGCATTTGAATCTAAATCATGTTTATCACAAGTATCTGAAGCTAAACCACTTGTTTCGCAAGCATATGAAGCTAAACCACGTGTTTCGCATGAATTTGAAGCTAAATCATGTGTTTCGCATAGACTTGAAGCTAACTCGTTTGTTTCGCCTGTATTTGAAGCTATATCACTTCTATCGCAGGTATTTGAAGCTAAATCATACGTATGGCATCGATTTGAAGCTAAGCCTTCTACTTCGCATTGATTTGAAGCTAAATCGTGTGTTTCGCTTGGATTATAAACTAACTCGTTTGTTTCGCATGCAGTTGAAGCTAAATCATGTTTATCACAAGTATCTGAAGCTAAACCACTTGTTTCGCAAGTATATGAAGCTAAACCATGTGCCTCGCATTGATTTGAAACTAAATCTTGTGTTCCGTATGGATCTGAAGCTAACTCGTTTGTTTCGCCTGCATTTGAAGCTATATCAATTATATCGCAAGTATTTGAAGCTAAATCATTTGTTTCGCATGGATTTGAAGCTACCTCGTTTGTTTTGCCTGCAGTTGAATCTATATCACTTATATCGCAAGTATTTGAAGCTAAATCATTTGTTCCGCATGGATTTGAAGCTACGCCTTCTACTTTGCATTGAGTTTTAGCTAAATCATGTGTTTCGCATGGATTTGATGCTAACTCGTTTGTTTCGCATGCATTTGAAGCTGTATCACTTATATTCGCAAGTATTTTTAGCTAAGTCATTTGTTTCGCATGGATAAGAAGCTAAGCCATCTACTTCGCATTGATTTGAAGCTAAATCATGTGTCTCGCTTGGTTTTAAAGCTAACCCGTTTGTTTCGTATGCGGTTGAAGCTAAATCATGTTTATCGCAAGTATATGAAGCTAAACCATTTGTTTCGCAAGAATATGAAGCTAAACCATGTGTTTCGCTTGGATTTGAAGCTAAATCATGTGTTTCGCATGGATTTGAAACTAATTCGTTTGTTTCGCCTGCATTTGAAGCTAAATCATGTTTATCACAAGTATCTGAATCTAAACCATTTGTTTCGCAACAATATGAAGCTGTTACGTCCCGCGGTGGACGTTCCGAAAAATATATATATAACTTTTCTACGGACCGCGGAAACAAGACGTATTTCGAACCACCGTTTTGTACACGCGACGCGTACCGTTCGCGTATTACAGGGTCTCACGACCCGTCAACTCGGCTCTATAAGGGATGCTTACACTGCACTTACCTCGTTGCCTCCGCTCGTCCCCTGGATCGGTGTTCGGCCTGATTTTGTGTAGGGGAGGTTATTGGCAGGCCCCGGCGTCGTCGAGATTTTCCTGGGCGTTGGCAGTTGGTGGCTCGATCGGGGTTTCGGTGAAGTGATCTCCGGATGCAGGACGGCTTCGACGCGGAGCGCGATATTCTTGAACGAAGCTTATTTCCTCAGTATAAACAACCTCGCGCGTTTCCGGGTCTACTCGCGGTATGTGACTAACTATTTCCACAATACGCGACCGATAAATTATTTTAGACTCGCACGGGACTCGAGAGAACTCACGAAGAAGCTTCTTTAGATAGGCCCTGCGTCCAGATTGATGCGGCATGTATGCACAATAGAATAACCTAGTATAACGCGAGTCCAGTTTCATTCCGGTGGCGTGCAGGACATGCGGTGAATGCCCAGTACACACGCTTTCGGGAAAGACCAAGTTAAATTCGCAGCTTCGGTGGCGTGTAGGGCTTATGGTGAAAGTCCAGTACACACGCTTTCTGAAGGTGCTACGCTAACGTTCGAAGTAATAAAGATAAGCGAAGCCGAGGTAATCCTAATGTTAGTAGTGGACGTTGGGATAATGAATTGAGTTGAGTTGTAACTAAATCTGATATATTCTATTATAATATAAAGTACAAAAGCGCGTTCTTACTTCCTACGAATAAAATTTCTAACGTTATAATCGAAGAGAGCTTGACTTGAGATGGAACCGAAAGGTCTCCCCGGTTGGGAGCTGAGAAGTCGAGTCGTAGAGGTTGGATGCGGAACTGTTCTGCTCGGTTCCGCATGGATCCTTCTAGGCTGCGATCCCGCCGCCATCTTGGTAGGCTCGGTCGTCGTGGAGGGAGGTCTCCATGGCAACGGAGCGCTCGGAGCGGGGATGCCACGTTCAGCGGACTGACGTAACAACAGTCCGCGCGCAATTGTGGGTACTTAGAATATGTCTTACTGACGAGTTATGTTGTAAATGTTGCTTAAATATTAACGCCACGAGTTATGTTCTAATGTTACTTAAGTGCTAACGCTACGGGTTATGTTATAATTGCTACTTAAGTACTAACGTTACGAGTTATGTTATAATTGTTACTTAAGTATTAGTGTTCATGCGGCTTAGTGTTATCGGTATGGTGGAGTTCGGTGGGTTCTATGTGGTTGGTAAAGAAGTGTAGTTAACGTAGAGTTATTCTCGGAAGAGGTGCGGCTTAGTATTGTCGGTATAGTAGAGTTCGGTGGGTTCCATAAGGTCGGTAAAGAAGTGCAGTTAACGTAGAGTTCTGTAGTGTCTTATGAAGGTGGGTATGTAACTGAGTGTGTATCTTATTCTTACGATGATAAGGTGAATACATATTTACTTATTTTATATTTATTCGAGTAATTATATGGTAATTGTCCTTAATCAAACGTCGGGAGACGTAACAAAGCTAAACCACGTGTTTCGCATGAATTTGAAGCTAAATCATGTGTTTCGCATAGACTTGAAGCTAACTCGTTTGTTTCGCCTGCATTTGAAGCTATATCAATTCTATCGCAGGTATTTGAAGCTAAATCATTCGTATGGCATCGATTTGAAGCTAAGCCTTCTACTTCGCATTGATTTGAAGCTAAATCGTGTGTTTCGCTTGGATTTTAAACTAACTCGTTTGTTTCGCCTGCATTTGAAGCTAAATCATGTTTATCACAAGTATCTGAATCTAAACCATTTGTTTCGCAAGAATATGAAGCTAAACCATGTGTTTCGCATGAATTTGAAGGTAAATCATGTGTTTCGCACAGATTTGAAGCTAACTCGATTGTTTCGCCTGCATTTGAAGCCATATCAATTATATCGCAAGTATTTGAAGCTAAATCATTTGTGTCGCATGGCTTTGAAGCTAACTCGTTTGTTTCGCCTGCATTGAAGCTATATCACTTCTATCGCAAGTATTTGAAGCTAAATCATTTGTGTCGCATGGATTTGAAGCTAAGCCTTCTACTTCGCATTGATTTGAAACTAAATCATGTGTTTCGCTTGGATTTGAAGCTAACGCGATTGTTTCGCATGCAGTTGAAGCTAAATCATGTATATCACAAATATTTGAAGCTATACCATTTGTGTCGCGTGGTTTATATGCTAAGCCTTCTACTTCGCATTGATTTGAAGCTAAATGATGTGTTTCGCATGTGTTTGTAGATAACTCGCTTGTTTTGCCTGCATCTGAAACTATATCTCTTGTATCGCAAGTATCTGAAGCTAAATCATTTGTTTCTCATGTATTTGAAGCTAAGCCTTCTACTTCGCATTGATTTGAAGATAAATCATGTGTTGCTCATCGATTTGAAGCTAAGTCATTTGTTTCGCAAGCATTTGAAGCTATTTCATTTATTTCGCAAGTATTTGGAGTTAAATCATTTGATGCGCATGGATTTGAAGCTAAGCTTTTTACTTCGCATTGATTTGTAGCTAAATCATGTGTTTCGCATGGATTTGAAGCTAACTCGTTTGTTCGGCCTGCATTTGAGGCTATATCATTTATATGACAAGCATTTGAAGCTAAATTATTTGATTCGCATGTATTCGAAGCTAAGCTATCTACTTCGCATTGATTTGAAGCAAGCTCATGTGTTCCGCTTGGATTTGAAGCTAATTCGTTTGTTTCGCATGCAGTTGAAGCTATATCAACTATATCGCAAGTATCTGAAGCTAAATCATTTGTGTCGCATGGATTTGAAGCTTAACCTTCTACATAGCATTGATTTGAAGCTTAATCATGTGTTTTGCATGGATTTGAAGCTAACTCGTTTGTTTCTACTGCATTTGAAGCTACATCACTTATATCGCAAGTATCTGATGCTAAATCATTTGTTTCGCATGGATTTGAAGCAGAATCTTCCACATCGCATTGATTTGCAGCTAAATTATGTGTTTCGCATGGATTTGGAGCTAGACCTTCTATATCACATTGATTTGAAGTTTAGTCATGTTTTTGCATGGATTTGTAGCTAACTCATTTGTTTCGCCTGCAGTTGACTCTATATCACCTATATCGCAAGTATTTGAATCTAAATCATTAGTTCCGCATGGATTTGAAGCTAAGCCTTCTACTTCGCATTGATTTGTAGTTCATGGATTTGGAGCTAACTCGATAGTTGCTCCTGCATTTGAACCTATATCACTTATATCGCAAGTATCTGAACCTAAACCATTTGTTTCGCAAGAATATGAAGCTAAGCCATGTTTTTCGCATGAATTTGAAGATAAATCATGTGTTTTGCATGGATTTGAAGCTAACTCGTTTGTTTCCCCTGCATTTGAAGCTATATCACTTATGTCACAAGTATTCGAAGCTAAATCATTTGTTTCGCATGGATTTGAAGATAAACCATCTACATCGCATTGATTTGCAGCTAAATCATGTGTTTCGCATGGATTTGAACCTGACTCGTTTGTTTCGCAGGCAGTTCTAGCTAAATAATGTATATCACAAGTATTTGTTGCTAAACAATTTGTTTCGCATGTATCTGAAGCTAACTCGTTTGTTTCGTGTGCATTTGAAGCTAACTCGTTTGTTTCGCCTGCATTTGAAGCTAAATCATGTTTATCACTAGTATCGGAATCTAAACCATATGTTTCGCAAGAATATGAAGCTAATCCATGTGTTTCGCATGAATTTGAAGCTAACTCATGTGTTTCACATAGATTTGATGCTAACTCGTCTGTTTCGCCTGCATTTGAAGCTATATCAATTATATCGCAAGTATTTGAAGCTAAATCATTTGTGTCGCATGGATTTGAGGATAAGCCTTCTACTTCGCATTGATTTGAAACTAAACCATGTGTTTCGCTTGGATTTGAAGCTAATTCGTTTGTTTCGCCTGCATTTGAAGCTTTATCAATTATATCGCAATTATCTGAAGCTAAATCATTTGTTTCTCATGTATGTGAAGCTAAGCATTCTACTTTGCATTAATTTGAAACTAAATCATGTGTTTCGCTTGGATTTGAAGCTAACTCGTTTGTTTCGCCTGCATTTGAAGCTACATCAATTATATCGCAAGTATTTGAAGCTAAATCATTTGTGTCGCATGGCTTTGAGGATAAGCATTCTACTTCGCATTGATTTGAAACTAAATCATGTGTTTCGCTTGGATTTGAAGCTAAATCATGTGTTTCGCACAGATTTGAAGCTAACTCGTTTGTTTCGCCTGCATTTGAAGCTGTATCAATCATAACGCAAGTATTTGAAGCTAAATCATTTGTGTCGCATGGCTTTGAAGATAAGCCATCTACTTTGCATTAATTTGAAGGTAAATCATGTGTTTCGCTTGGATTTGAAGGTAACTCGTTTGTTTCGCCAGCATTTGAAGCTAAATCACGTTTATCACAATTATCTGAATCTAAACCATTTGTTTCGCAAGAATATGAAGCTAAACCATGTGTTTCGCATGAATTTGAAGCTAAATCATGTGTTTCACATAGATTTGATGCTAACTCGTTTGTTTCGCCTGCATTTGAAGCTATATCAATTATATCGCAAGTATTTGAAGCTAAATCATTTGTGTCGCATGGATTTGAAGATAAGCCTTCTACTTAGCATTGATTTGAAACTAAATCAAGGGGTTTCGCATGGATTTTAAGCTAAATGATGTGTTTCGCATGTGTTTGTAGATAACTCGCTTGTTTTGCCTGCATCTGAAACTATATCTCTTGTATCGCAAGTATCTGAAGCTAAATCATTTGTTTCTCATGTATTTGAAGCTAAGCCTTCTACTTCGCATTGATTTGAAGATAAATCATGTGTTGCTCATCGATTTGAAGCTAAGTCATTTGTTTCGCAAGCATTTGAAGCTATTTCATTTATTTCGCAAGTATTTGGAGTTAAATTATTTGATGCGCATGGATTTGAAGCTAAGCTTTTTACTTCGCATTGATTTGTAGCTAAATCATGTGTTTCGCATGGATTTGAAGCTAACTCGTTTGTTCGGCCTGCATTTGAGGCTATATCATTTATATGACAAGCATTTGAAGCTAAATTATTTGATTCGCATGTATTCGAAGCTAAGCTATCTACTTCGCATTGATTTGAAGCAAGCTCATGTGTTCCGCTTGGATTTGAAGCTAATTCGTTTGTTTCGCATGCAGTTGAAGCTATATCAACTATATCGCAAGTATCTGAAGCTAAATCATTTGTGTCGCATGGATTTGAAGCTTAACCTTCTACATAGCATTGATTTGAAGCTTAATCATGTGTTTTGCATGGATTTGAAGCTAACTCGTTTGTTTCTACTGCATTTGAAGCTACATCACTTATATCGCAAGTATCTGATGCTAAATCATTTGTTTCGCATGGATTTGAAGCAGAATCTTCCACATCGCATTGATTTGCAGCTAAATTATGTGTTTCGCATGGATTTGGAGCTAGACCTTCTATATCACATTGATTTGAAGTTTAGTCATGTTTTTGCATGGATTTGTAGCTAACTCATTTGTTTCGCCTGCAGTTGACTCTATATCACCTATATCGCAAGTATTTGAATCTAAATCATTAGTTCCGCATGGATTTGAAGCTAAGCCTTCTACTTCGCATTGATTTGTAGTTCATGGATTTGGAGCTAACTCGATAGTTGCTCCTGCATTTGAACCTATATCACTTATATCGCAAGTATCTGAACCTAAACCATTTGTTTCGCAAGAATATGAAGCTAAGCCATGTTTTTCGCATGAATTTGAAGATAAATCATGTGTTTTGCATGGATTTGAAGCTAACTCGTTTGTTTCCCCTGCATTTGAAGCTATATCACTTATGTCACAAGTATTCGAAGCTAAATCATTTGTTTCGCATGGATTTGAAGATAAACCATCTACATCGCATTGATTTGCAGCTAAATCATGTGTTTCGCATGGATTTGAACCTGACTCGTTTGTTTCGCAGGCAGTTCTAGCTAAATAATGTATATCACAAGTATTTGTTGCTAAACAATTTGTTTCGCATGTATCTGAAGCTAACTCGTTTGTTTCGTGTGCATTTGAAGCTAACTCGTTTGTTTCGCCTGCATTTGAAGCTAAATCATGTTTATCACTAGTATCGGAATCTAAACCATATGTTTCGCAAGAATATGAAGCTAATCCATGTGTTTCGCATGAATTTGAAGCTAACTCATGTGTTTCACATAGATTTGATGCTAACTCGTCTGTTTCGCCTGCATTTGAAGCTATATCAATTATATCGCAAGTATTTGAAGCTAAATCATTTGTGTCGCATGGATTTGAGGATAAGCCTTCTACTTCGCATTGATTTGAAACTAAACCATGTGTTTCGCTTGGATTTGAAGCTAATTCGTTTGTTTCGCCTGCATTTGAAGCTTTATCAATTATATCGCAATTATCTGAAGCTAAATCATTTGTTTCTCATGTATGTGAAGCTAAGCATTCTACTTTGCATTAATTTGAAACTAAATCATGTGTTTCGCTTGGATTTGAAGCTAACTCGTTTGTTTCGCCTGCATTTGAAGCTACATCAATTATATCGCAAGTATTTGAAGCTAAATCATTTGTGTCGCATGGCTTTGAGGATAAGCATTCTACTTCGCATTGATTTGAAACTAAATCATGTGTTTCGCTTGGATTTGAAGCTAAATCATGTGTTTCGCACCGATTTGAAGCTAACTCGTTTGTTTCGCCTGCATTTGAAGCTGTATCAATCATAACGCAAGTATTTGAAGCTAAATCATTTGTGTCGCATGGCTTTGAAGATAAGCCATCTACTTTGCATTAATTTGAAGGTAAATCATGTGTTTCGCTTGGATTTGAAGGTAACTCGTTTGTTTCGCCAGCATTTGAAGCTAAATCACGTTTATCACAATTATCTGAATCTAAACCATTTGTTTCGCAAGAATATGAAGCTAAACCATGTGTTTCGCATGAATTTGAAGCTAAATCATGTGTTTCACATAGATTTGATGCTAACTCGTTTGTTTCGCCTGCATTTGAAGCTATATCAATTATATCGCAAGTATTTGAAGCTAAATCATTTGTGTCGCATGGATTTGAAGATAAGCCTTCTACTTAGCATTGATTTGAAACTAAATCAAGGGGTTTCGCATGGATTTGAAGCTAATTCGTTTGTTTCGCCAGCATTTGAAGCTAAATCATGTTTATCACAATTATCTGAATCTAAACCATTTGTTTCGCAAGAATATGAAGCTAAACCATGTGTTTCGCATGAATTTGAAGCTAAATCATGTGTTTCACATAGATTTGATGCTAACTCGTTTGTTTCGCCTGCATTAGAAGCTATATCATTTATATCGCAAGTATGTGGAGCTAAATCATTTGTTTCGCATGGATATGAAGCTATGCCTACTACTTCGCATTGATTTGAAACTAAATCATGTGTTTCGCATGGATTTGAAGCTAAATCAAGGGGTTTCGCATGGATTTGAAACTAACTCGTTTGTTTCGCCTGCATTTGAAGCTAAATCATGTTTATCACAAGTATCTGAATCTAAACCATTTGTTTCGCAAGAATATGAAGCTAAACCATGTGTTTCACATGAATTTGAAGGTAAATCATGTGTTTCGCACAGATTTGAAGCTAACTCGATTGTTTCGCCTGCATTTGAAGCTAAATCATGTTTATCACAAGTATCTGAATCTAAACCATTTGTTTCGCAACAATATGAAGCTGTTACGTCCCGCGGTGGACGTTCCGAAAAATATATATATAACTTTTCTACGGACCGCGGAAACAAGACGTATTTCGAACCACCGTTTTGTACACGCGACGCGTACCGTTCGCGTATTACAGGGTCTCACGACCCGTCAACTCGGCTCTATAAGGGATGCTTACACTGCACTTACCTCGTTGCCTCCGCTCGTCCCCTGGATCGGTGTTCGGCCTGATTTTGTGTAGGGGAGGTTATTGGCAGGCCCCGGCGTCGTCGAGATTTTCCTGGGCGTTGGCGGTTGGTGGCTCGATCGGGGTTTCGGTGAAGTGATCTCCGGATGCAGGACGGCTTCGACGCGGAGCGCGATATTCTTGAACGAAGCTTATTTCCTCAGTATAAACAACCTCGCGCGTTTCCGGGTCTACTCGCGGTATGTGACTAACTATTTCCACAATACGCGACCGATAAATTATTTTAGACTCGCACGGGACTCGAGAGAACTCACGAAGAAGCTTCTTTAGATAGGCCCTGCGTCCAGATTGATGCGGCATGTATGCACAATAGAATAACCTAGTATAACGCGAGTCCAGTTTCATTCCGGTGGCGTGCAGGACATGCGGTGAATGCCCAGTACACACGCTTTCGGGAAAGACCAAGTTAAATTCGCAGCTTCGGTGGCGTGTAGGGCTTATGGTGAAAGTCCAGTACACACGCTTTCTGAAGGTGCTACGCTAACGTTCGAAGTAATAAAGATAAGCGAAGCCGAGGTAATCCTAATGTTAGTAGTGGACGTTGGGATAATGAATTGAGTTGAGTTGTAACTAAATCTGATATATTCTATTATAATATAAAGTACAAAAGCGCGTTCTTACTTCCTACGAATAAAATTTCTAACGTTATAATCGAAGAGAGCTTGACTTGAGATGGAACCGAAAGGTCTCCCCGGTTGGGAGCTGAGAAGTCGAGTCGTAGAGGTTGGATGCGGAACTGTTCTGCTCGGTTCCGCATGGATCCTTCTAGGCTGCGATCCCGCCGCCATCTTGGTAGGCTCGGTCGTCGTGGAGGGAGGTCTCCATGGCAACGGAGCGCTCGGAGCGGGGATGCCACGTTCAGCGGACTGACGTAACAACAGTCCGCGCGCAATTGTGGGTACTTAGAATATGTCTTACTGACGAGTTATGTTGTAAATGTTGCTTAAATATTAACGCCACGAGTTATGTTCTAATGTTACTTAAGTGCTAACGCTACGGGTTATGTTATAATTGCTACTTAAGTACTAACGTTACGAGTTATGTTATAATTGTTACTTAAGTATTAGTGTTCATGCGGCTTAGTGTTATCGGTATGGTGGAGTTCGGTGGGTTCTATGTGGTTGGTAAAGAAGTGTAGTTAACGTAGAGTTATTCTCGGAAGAGGTGCGGCTTAGTATTGTCGGTATAGTAGAGTTCGGTGGGTTCCATAAGGTCGGTAAAGAAGTGTAGTTAACGTAGAGTTCTGTAGTGTCTTATGAAGGTGGGTATGTAACTGAGTGTGTATCTTATTCTTACGATGATAAGGTGAATACATATTTACTTATTTTATATTTATTCGAGTAATTATATGGTAATTGTCCTTAATCAAACGTCGGGAGACGTAACAAAGCTAAACCACGTGTTTCGCATGAATTTGAAGCTAAATCATGTGTTTCGCATAGACTTGAAGCAAACTCGTTTGTTTCGCCTGCATTTGAAGCTATATCAATTCTATCGCAGGTATTTGAAGCTAAATCATTCGTATGGCATCGATTTGAAGCTAAGCCTTCTACTTCGCATTGATTTGAAGCTAAATCGTGTGTTTCGCTTGGATTTTAAACTAACTCGTTTGTTTCGCCTGCATTTGAAGCTAAATCATGTTTATCACAAGTATCTGAATCTAAACCATTTGTTTCGCAAGAATATGAAGCTAAACCATGTGTTTCGCATGAATTTGAAGGTAAATCATGTGTTTCGCACAGATTTGAAGCTAACTCGATTGTTTCGCCTGCATTTGAAGCCATATCAATTATATCGCAAGTATTTGAAGCTAAATCATTTGTGTCGCATGGCTTTGAAGCTAACTCGTTTGTTTCGCCTGCATTGAAGCTATATCACTTCTATCGCAAGTATTTGAAGCTAAATCATTTGTGTCGCATGGATTTGAAGCTAAGCCTTCTACTTCGCATTGATTTGAAACTAAATCATGTGTTTCGCTTGGATTTGAAGCTAACTCGTTTGTTTCGCCTGCATTTGAAGCTTTATCAATTATATCGCAAGTATTTGAAGCTAAATCATTTGTGTCGCATGGTTTTGAAGCTACGCCTTCTACTTCGTATTGATTTGAAGCTAAATCATGCGTTTCGCATGGATTTGAAGCTAAATCATTTGTTTCCCTTGCATTTGAAGCTAACGCGATTGTTTCGCATGCAGTTGAAGCTAAATCATGTTTATCACAAGTATCTGAAGCTAAACCATTTGTTTCGCAGGAATTTGAAGCTAAACCAGGTGTTTCTCATGGATTTGAAGCTAATTCATGTGTTTCGCATTGATTTGAAGATAAATCATGTGTTTCGCTTGGATTTGATGCCAAGCCTTCTAGTTCGCATTGATTTATGGCTAAATCATTTTTTCGCTTGGAGTTGAATCGTGCTCGTTTGTTTCGCATGCAGTTGCAGCTAAATCATGTATATCACAAATATTTGAAGCTAAACCATTTGTGTCGCGTGGTTTATATGCTAAGCCTTCTACTTCGCATTGATTTGAAGCTAAATGATGTGTTTCGCATGTGTTTGTAGATAACTCGCTTGTTTTGCCTGCATCTGAAACTATATCTCTTGTATCGCAAGTATCTGAAGCTAAATCATTTGTTTCTCCTGTATTTGAAGCTAAGCCTTCTACTTCGCATTGATTTGAAGATAAATCATGTGTTGCTCATCGATTTGAAGCTAAGTCATTTGTTTCGCAAGCATTTGAAGCTATTTCATTTATTTCGCAAGTATTTGGAGCTAAATCATTTGATGCGCATGGATTTGAAGCTAAGCTTTTTACTTCGCATTGATTTGTAGCTAAATCATGTGTTTCGCATGGATTTGAAGCTAATTCGTTTGTTTCGCATGCAGTTGAAGCTATATCAACTATATCGCAAGTATCTGAAGCTAAATCATTTGTGTCGCATGGATTTGAAGCTTAACCTTCTACATAGCATTGATTTGAAGCTTAATCATGTGTTTTGCATGGATTTGAAGCTAACTCGTTTGTTTCTACTGCATTTGAAGCTACATCACTTATATCGCAAGTATCTGATGCTAAATCATTTGTTTCGCATGGATTTGAAGCAGAATCTTCCACATCGCATTGATTTGCAGCTAAATTATGTGTTTCGCATGGATTTGGAGCTAGACCTTCTATATCACATTGATTTGAAGTTTAGTCATGTTTTTGCATGGATTTGTAGCTAACTCATTTGTTTCGCCTGCAGTTGACTCTATATCACTTATATCGCAAGTATTTGAATCTAAATCATTAGTTCCGCATGGATTTGAAGCTAAGCCTTCTACTTCGCATTGATTTGTAGTTCATGGATTTGGAGCTAACTCGATAGTTGCTCCTGCATTTGAACCTATATCACTTATATCGCAAGTATCTGAACCTAAACCATTTGTTTCGCAAGAATATGAAGCTAAGCCATGTTTTTCGCATGAATTTGAAGATAAATCATGTGTTTTGCATGGATTTGAAGCTAACTCGTTTGTTTCCCCTGCATTTGAAGCTATATCACTTATGTCACAAGTATTCGAAGCTAAATCATTTGTTTCGCATGGATTTGAAAATAAACCATCTACATCGCATTGATTTGCAGCTAAATCATGTGTTTCGCATGGATTTGAAGCTGACTCGTTTGTTTCGCAGGCAGTTCTAGCTAAATAATGTATATCACAAGTATTTGTTGCTAAACAATTTGTTTCGCATGTATCTGAAGCTAACTCGTTTGTTTCGTGTGCATTTGAAGCTAACTCGTTTGTTTCGCCTGCATTTGAAGCTAAATCATGTTTATCACTAGTATCGGAATCTAAACCATATGTTTCGCAAGAATATGAAGCTAATCCATGTGTTTCGCATGAATTTGAAGCTAACTCATGTGTTTCACATAGATTTGATGCTAACTCGTCTGTTTCGCCTGCATTTGAAGCTATATCAATTATATCGCAAGTATTTAAGGCTAAATCATTTGTGTCGCATGGATTTGAGGATAAACCTTCTACTTCGCATTGATTTGAAACTAAACCATGTGTTTCGCTTGGATTTGAAGCTAATTCGTTTGTTTCGCCTGCATTTGAAGCTTTATCAATTATATCGCAATTATCTGAAGCTAAATCATTTGTTTCTCATGTATGTGAAGCTAAGCATTCTACTTTGCATTAATTTGAAACTAAATCATGTGTTTCGCTTGGATTTGAAGCTAACTCGTTTGTTTCGCCTGCATTTGAAGCTACATCAATTATATCGCAAGTATTTGAAGCTAAATCATTTGTGTCGCATGGCTTTGAGGATAAGCATTCTACTTCGCATTGATTTGAAACTAAATCATGTGTTTCGCTTGGATTTGAAGCTAAATCATGTGTTTCGCACAGATTTGCAGCTAACTCGTTTGTTTCGCCTGCATTTGAAGCTGTATCAATCATAACGCAAGTATTTGAAGCTAAATCATTTGTGTCGCATGGCTTTGAAGATAAGCCATCTACTTTGCATTAATTTGAAGGTAAATCATGTGTTTCGCTTGGATTTGAAGGTAACTCGTTTGTTTCGCCAGCATTTGAAGCTAAATCATGTTTATCACAATTATCTGAATCTAAACCATTTGTTTCGCAAGAATATGAAGCTAAACCATGTGTTTCGCATGAATTTGAAGCTAAATCATGTGTTTCACATAGATTTGATGCTAACTCGTTTGTTTCGCCTGCATTTGAAGCTATATCAATTATATCGCAAGTATTTGAAGCTAAATCATTTGTGTCGCATGGATTTGAGGATAAGCCTTCTACTTCGCATTGATTTGAAACTAAACCATGTGTTTCGCTTGGATTTGAAGCTAATTCGTTTGTTTCGCCAGCATTTGAAGCTAAATCATGTTTATCACAATTATCTGAATCTAAACCATTTGTTTCGCAAGAATATGAAGCTAAACCATGTGTTTCGCATGAATTTGAAGCTAAATCATGTGTTTCACATAGATTTGATGCTAACTCGTTTGTTTCGCCTGCATTAGAAGCTATATCATTTATATCGCAAGTATGTGGAGCTAAATCATTTGTTTCGCATGGATATGAAGCTATGCCTACTACTTCGCATTGATTTGAAACTAAATCATGTGTTTCGCATGGATTTGAAGCTAAATCAAGGGGTTTCGCATGGATTTGAAACTAACTCGTTTGTTTCGCCTGCATTTGAAGCTAAATCATGTTTATCACAAGTATCTGAATCTAAACCATTTGTTTCGCAAGAATATGAAGCTAAACCATGTGTTTCGCATGAATTTGAAGGTAAATCATGTGTTTCGCACAGATTTGAAGCTAACTCGATTGTTTCGCCTGCATTTGAAGCCATATCAATTATATCGCAAGTATTTGAAGCTAAATCATTTGTGTCGCATGGCTTTGAAGCTAACTCGTTTGTTTCGCCTGCATTGAAGCTATATCACTTCTATCGCAAGTATTTGATGCTAAATTATTTGTGTCGCATGGATTTGAAGCTAAGCCTTCTACTTCGCATTGATTTGAATCTAAATCATGTGTTTCGCTTGGATTTGAAGCTAACTCGTTTGTTTCGCCTGCATTTGAAGCTTTATCAATTATATCGCAAGTATTTGAAGCTAAATCATTTGTGTCGCATGGTTTTGAGGATAAGCCATCTACTTCGCATTGATTTTAAACTAAACCATGTTTTTCGCTTGGATTTGAAGCTAACTCGTTTGTTTCGCATGCGGTTGAAGCTAAATCATGTTTATCACAAGTATATGAAGGTAAACCATTTGTTTCGCAAGAATATGAAGCTAAACCATGTGTTTCGCTTGGATTTGAAGCTAAATCATGTGTTTCGCATGGATATGAAACTAACTCGTTTGTTTCGCCTGCATTTGAATCTAAATCATGTTTATCACAAGTATCTGAAGCTAAACCACTTGTTTCGCAAGCATATGAAGCTAAACCACGTGTTTCGCATGAATTTGTATCTAAATCATGTGTTTCGCATAGACTTGAAGCTAACTCGTTTGTTTCGCCTGTATTTGAAGCTATATCACTTCTATCGCAGGTATTTGAAGCTAAATCATACGTATGGCATCGATTTGAAGCTAAGCCTTCTACTTCGCATTGATTTGAAGCTAAATCGTGTGTTTCGCTTGGATTATAAACTAACTCGTTTGTTTCGCATGCAGTTGAAGCTAAATCATGTTTATCACAAGTATCTGAAGCTAAACCACTTGTTTCGCAAGTATATGAAGCTAAACCATGTGCCTCGCATTGATTTGAAACTAAATCTTGTGTTCCGAATGGATCTGAAGCTAACTCGTTTGTTTTGCCTGCATTTGATGTTATATCATTTATAACGCAAGTATTTGAAGCTAAATCATTTGTTTCGCATGGATTTGAAGCTACCTCGTTTGTTTTGCCTGCAGTTGAATCTATATCACTTATATCGCAAGTATTTGAAGCTAAATCATTTGTTCCGCATGGATTTGAAGCTACGCCTTCTACTTTGCATTGAGTTTTAGCTAAATCATGTGTTTCGCATGGATTTGATGCTAACTCGTTTGTTTCGCATGCATTTGAAGCTGTATCACTTATATTCGCAAGTATTTTTAGCTAAGTCATTTGTTTCGCATGGATAAGAAGCTAAGCCATCTACTTCGCATTGATTTGAAGCTAAATCATGTGTCTCGCTTGGTTTTAAAGCTAACCCGTTTGTTTCGTATGCGGTTGAAGCTAAATCATGTTTATCGCAAGTATATGAAGCTAAACCATTTGTTTCGCAAGAATATGAAGCTAAACCATGTGTTTCGCTTGGATTTGAAGCTAAATCACGTGTTTCGCATGGATTTGAAACTAATTCGTTTGTTTCGCCTGCATTTGAAGCTAAATCATGTTTATCACAAGTATCTGAATCTAAACCATTTGTTTCGCAACAATATGAAGCTGTTACGTCCCGCGGTAGACGTTCCGAAAAATATATATATAACTTTTCTACGGACCGCGGAAACAAGACGTATTTCGAACCACCGTTTTGTACACGCGACGCGTACCGTTCGCGTATTACAGGGTCTCACGACCCGTCAACTCGGCTCTATAAGGGATGCTTACACTGCACTTACCTCGTTGCCTCCGCTCGTCCCCTGGATCGGTGTTCGGCCTGATTTTGTGTAGGGGAGGTTATTGGCAGGCCCCGGCGTCGTCGAGATTTTCCTGGGCGTTGGCGGTTGGTGGCTCGATCGGGGTTTCGGTGAAGTGATCTCCGGATGCAGGACGGTTTCGACGCGGAGCGCGATATTCTTGAACGAAGCTTATTTCCTCAGTATAAACAACCTCGCGCGTTTCCGGGTCTACTCGCGGTATGTGACTAACTATTTCCACAATACGCGACCGATAAATTATTTTAGACTCGCACGGGACTCGAGAGAACTCACGAAGAAGCTTCTTTAGATAGGCCCTGCGTCCAGATTGATGCGGCATGTATGCACAATAGAATAACCTAGTATAACGCGAGTCCAGTTTCTTTCCGGTGGCGTGCAGGACATGCGGTGAATGCCCAGTACACACGCTTTCGGGAAAGACCAAGTTAAATTCGCAGCTTCGGTGGCGTGTAGGGCTTATGGTGAAAGTCCAGTACACACGCTTTCTGAAGGTGCTACGCTAACGTTCGAAGTAATAAAGATAAGCGAAGCCGAGGTAATCCTAATGTTAGTAGTGGACGTTGGGATAATGAATTGAGTTGAGTTGTAACTAAATCTGATATATTCTATTATAATATAAAGTACAAAAGCGCGTTCTTACTTCCTACGAATAAAATTTCTAACGTTATAATCGAAGAGAGCTTGACTTGAGATGGAACCGAAAGGTCTCCCCGGTTGGGAGCTGAGAAGTCGAGTCGTAGAGGTTGGATGCGGAACTGTTCTGCTCGGTTCCGCATGGATCCTTCTAGGCTGCGATCCCGCCGCCATCTTGGTAGGCTCGGTCGTCGTGGAGGGAGGTCTCCATGGCAACGGAGCGCTCGGAGCGGGGATGCCACGTTCAGCGGACTGACGTAACACCAGTCCGCGCGCAATTGTGGGTACTTAGAATATGTCTTACTGACGAGTTATGTTGTAAATGTTGCTTAAATATTAACGCCACGAGTTATGTTCTAATGTTACTTAAGTGCTAACGCTACGGGTTATGTTATAATTGCTACTTAAGTACTAACGTTACGAGTTATGTTATAATTGTTACTTAAGTATTAGTGTTCATGCGGCTTAGTGTTATCGGTATGGTGGAGTTCGGTGGGTTCTATGTGGTTGGTAAAGAAGTGTAGTTAACGTAGAGTTATTCTCGGAAGAGGTGCGGCTTAGTATTGTCGGTATAGTAGAGTTCGGTGGGTTCCATAAGGTCGGTAAAGAAGTGTAGTTAACGTAGAGTTCTGTAGTGTCTTATGAAGGTGGGTATGTAACTGAGTGTGTATCTTATTCTTACGATGATAAGGTGAATACATATTTACTTATTTTATATTTATTCGAGTAATTATATGGTAATTGTCCTTAATCAAACGTCGGGAGACGTAACAAAGCTAAACCACGTGTTTCGCATGAATTTGAAGCTAAATCATGTGTTTCGCATAGACTTGAAGCTAACTCGTTTGTTTCGCCTGCATTTGAAGCTATATCACTTCTATCGCAGGTATTTGAAGCTAAATCATTCGTATGGCATCGATTTGAAGCTAAGCCTTCTACTTCGCATTGATTTGAAGCTAAATCGTGTGTTTCGCTTGGATTTTAAACTAACTCGTTTGTTTCGCATGCATTTGAAGCTTTATCAATTATATCGCAAGTATTTGAAGCTAAATCATGTGTCGCATGGTTTTGAGGATAAGCCATCTACTTCGCATTGATTTTAAACTAAACCATGTTTTTCGCTTGGATTTGAAGCTAACTCGTTTGTTTCGCATGCGGTTGAAGCTAAATCATGTTTATCACAAGTATATGAAGGTAAACCATTTGTTTCGCAAGAATATGAAGCTAAACCATGTGTTTCGCTTGGATTTGAAGCTAAATCATGTGTTTCGCATGGATATGAAACTAACTCGTTTGTTTCGCCTGCATTTGAATCTAAATCATGTTTATCACAAGTATCTGAAGCTAAACCACTTGTTTCGCAAGCATATGAAGCTAAACCACGTGTTTCGCATGAATTTGTAGCTAAATCATGTGTTTCGCATAGACTTGAAGCTAACTCGTTTGTTTCGCCTGTATTTGAAGCTATATCACTTCTATCGCAGGTATTTGAAGCTAAATCATACGTATGGCATCGATTTGAAGCTAAGCCTTCTACTTCGCATTGATTTGAAGCTAAATCGTGTGTTTCGCTTGGATTATAAACTAACTCGTTTGTTTCGCATGCAGTTGAAGCTAAATCATGTTTATCACAAGTATCTGAAGCTAAACCACTTGTTTCGCAAGTATATGAAGCTAAACCATGTGCCTCGCATTGATTTGAAACTAAATCTTGTGTTCCGAATGGATCTGAAGCTAACTCGTTTGTTTTGCCTGCATTTGATGTTATATCATTTATAACGCAAGTATTTGAAGCTAAATCATTTGTTTCGCATGGATTTGAAGCTACCTCGTTTGTTTTGCCTGCAGTTGAATCTATATCACTTATATCGCAAGTATTTGAAGCTAAATCATTTGTTCCGCATGGATTTGAAGCTACGCCTTCTACTTTGCATTGAGTTTTAGCTAAATCATGTGTTTCGCATGGATTTGATGCTAACTCGTTTGTTTCGCATGCATTTGAAGCTGTATCACTTATATTCGCAAGTATTTTTAGCTAAGTCATTTGTTTCGCATGGATAAGAAGCTAAGCCATCTACTTCGCATTGATTTGAAGCTAAATCATGTGTCTCGCTTGGTTTTAAAGCTAACCCGTTTGTTTCGTATGCGGTTGAAGCTAAATCATGTTTATCGCAAGTATATGAAGCTAAACCATTTGTTTCGCAAGAATATGAAGCTAAACCATGTGTTTCGCTTGGATTTGAAGCTAAATCACGTGTTTCGCATGGATTTGAAACTAATTCGTTTGTTTCGCCTGCATTTGAAGCTAAATCATGTTTATCACAAGTATCTGAATCTAAACCATTTGTTTCGCAACAATATGAAGCTGTTACGTCCCGCGGTAGACGTTCCGAAAAATATATATATAACTTTTCTACGGACCGCGGAAACAAGACGTATTTCGAACCACCGTTTTGTACACGCGACGCGTACCGTTCGCGTATTACAGGGTCTCACGACCCGTCAACTCGGCTCTATAAGGGATGCTTACACTGCACTTACCTCGTTGCCTCCGCTCGTCCCCTGGATCGGTGTTCGGCCTGATTTTGTGTAGGGGAGGTTATTGGCAGGCCCCGGCGTCGTCGAGATTTTCCTGGGCGTTGGCGGTTGGTGGCTCGATCGGGGTTTCGGTGAAGTGATCTCCGGATGCAGGACGGTTTCGACGCGGAGCGCGATATTCTTGAACGAAGCTTATTTCCTCAGTATAAACAACCTCGCGCGTTTCCGGGTCTACTCGCGGTATGTGACTAACTATTTCCACAATACGCGACCGATAAATTATTTTAGACTCGCACGGGACTCGAGAGAACTCACGAAGAAGCTTCTTTAGATAGGCCCTGCGTCCAGATTGATGCGGCATGTATGCACAATAGAATAACCTAGTATAACGCGAGTCCAGTTTCTTTCCGGTGGCGTGCAGGACATGCGGTGAATGCCCAGTACACACGCTTTCGGGAAAGACCAAGTTAAATTCGCAGCTTCGGTGGCGTGTAGGGCTTATGGTGAAAGTCCAGTACACACGCTTTCTGAAGGTGCTACGCTAACGTTCGAAGTAATAAAGATAAGCGAAGCCGAGGTAATCCTAATGTTAGTAGTGGACGTTGGGATAATGAATTGAGTTGAGTTGTAACTAAATCTGATATATTCTATTATAATATAAAGTACAAAAGCGCGTTCTTACTTCCTACGAATAAAATTTCTAACGTTATAATCGAAGAGAGCTTGACTTGAGATGGAACCGAAAGGTCTCCCCGGTTGGGAGCTGAGAAGTCGAGTCGTAGAGGTTGGATGCGGAACTGTTCTGCTCGGTTCCGCATGGATCCTTCTAGGCTGCGATCCCGCCGCCATCTTGGTAGGCTCGGTCGTCGTGGAGGGAGGTCTCCATGGCAACGGAGCGCTCGGAGCGGGGATGCCACGTTCAGCGGACTGACGTAACACCAGTCCGCGCGCAATTGTGGGTACTTAGAATATGTCTTACTGACGAGTTATGTTGTAAATGTTGCTTAAATATTAACGCCACGAGTTATGTTCTAATGTTACTTAAGTGCTAACGCTACGGGTTATGTTATAATTGCTACTTAAGTACTAACGTTACGAGTTATGTTATAATTGTTACTTAAGTATTAGTGTTCATGCGGCTTAGTGTTATCGGTATGGTGGAGTTCGGTGGGTTCTATGTGGTTGGTAAAGAAGTGTAGTTAACGTAGAGTTATTCTCGGAAGAGGTGCGGCTTAGTATTGTCGGTATAGTAGAGTTCGGTGGGTTCCATAAGGTCGGTAAAGAAGTGTAGTTAACGTAGAGTTCTGTAGTGTCTTATGAAGGTGGGTATGTAACTGAGTGTGTATCTTATTCTTACGATGATAAGGTGAATACATATTTACTTATTTTATATTTATTCGAGTAATTATATGGTAATTGTCCTTAATCAAACGTCGGGAGACGTAACAAAGCTAAACCACGTGTTTCGCATGAATTTGAAGCTAAATCATGTGTTTCGCATAGACTTGAAGCTAACTCGTTTGTTTCGCCTGCATTTGAAGCTATATCACTTCTATCGCAGGTATTTGAAGCTAAATCATTCGTATGGCATCGATTTGAAGCTAAGCCTTCTACTTCGCATTGATTTGAAGCTAAATCGTGTGTTTCGCTTGGATTTTAAACTAACTCGTTTGTTTCGCATGCAGTTGAAGCTAAATCATGTTCATCACAAGTATCTGAAGCTAAACCACTTGTTTCGCAAGCATATGAAGCTAAACCATGTGCTTCGCATTGATTTGAAACTAAATCTTGTGTTCCGCATGGATCTGAAGCTAACTCGTTTGTTTTGCCTGCATTTGATGTTATATCATTTATAACACAAGTATCTGAAGCTAAATCCTTTGCTTCGCAAGTATTTGAAGAAATATCGTTTGTTTCGCATGGATTTGATGCTAACTCGCTTGTTTCGCATGCATTTGAAGCTGTATCACTTATATTCGCAAGTATTTGAAGCTAAGCCATTTGTTTCGCATGGATATGAAGCTAAGACATCTACTTCGCATTGATTTGAAGCTAAATTATGTGTCTCGCTTGGTTTTAATGCTAACTCGTTTGTTTCGCAGGCGGTTGAAGCTAAATCATGTTTATCACAATTATATGAAGCTAAACCATTTGTTTCGCAAGAATATGAAGCTAAACCATGTGTTTCGCTTGGATTTGAAGCTAAATCACGTGTTTCGCATGGATTTGAAACTAACTCGTTTGTTTCGCCTGCATTTGATTCAAAATCATGTTAATCACAAGTATCTGAATCTAAACCATTTGTTTCGCAAGAATATGAAGCTAAACCACGTGTTTCGCATGAATTTGAAGCTAAATCATGTCTTTCGCATAGACTTGAAGCTAACTCGTTTGTTTCGCCTGCATTTGAAGCTATATCCCTTCTATCGCAGGTATTTGAAGCTAAATCATTCGTATGGCATCGATTTGAAGCTAAGCCTTCTACTTCGCATTGATTTGAAGCTAAATCGTGTGTTTCTCTTCGATTTTACACTAACTCGTTTGTTTCGCATGCAGTTGAAGCTAAATCATGTTTATCACAAGTATCTGAAGCTAAACCACTTGTTTCGCAAGCATATGAAGCTAAACCATGTGCTTCGCATTGATTTGAAGCTAAATCATGTGTTCCGCATGGACTTGAAGCTAACTCGTTTGTTTTGCCTGCATTTGAAGGTATATCGTTTATATCGCAAGTATTTGAGGCTAAATAATCTGTTTCGCATGAATTTTAAGCTAAATAATGTGTTTCGCATGGAATTGAAGCTGCCTGGTTTGTTTCGCTGCAATTGAAGCTAGTTCACTTGTATCGCAAGTATATGTAGAAAAATCATTTGTTTCGCATGGATTTGAAGCTACCTCGTTAGTTTCGCATTCATTTGATCTGTATCGCTTATATTCGCAAGTATTTGAAGCTATGTCATTTGTTTCGTATGGATATGAAGCTAAGCGATCTACTTCGCATTGATTTGAAGCTATATCACGTGTCTCGCTTGGTTTTAATGCTAACTCGTTTGTTTCGCATGCGGTTGAAGCTAAATCATGTTTATCACAAGTATATGATGCTAAACCATTTGTTTCGCAAGAATATGAAGCTAAACCATGTGTTTCGCTTGGATTCGAAGCTAAATCATATGTTTCGCATGGATTTGAAGATAAGCCTCCTACTTTGCATTAATTTGAAGGTAAATCATGTGTTTCGTATGGATTTGAAGCTAACTCGTTTGTTTCGCCTGCATTTGAAGCTACATCATTTAATCGCAGGTATTTGAAGCTAAATCATTCGTATGGCATCGATTTGAAGCTAAGCCTTCTACTTCGCATTGATTTGAAGCTAAATCGTGTGTTTCGCTTGGATTTTAAACTAACTCGTTTGTTTCGCATGCAGTTGAAGCTAAATCATGTTTATCACAAGTATCTGAAGCTAAACCACTTGTTTCGCAAGTATAAGAAGCTAAACCATGTGCTTCGCATTGATTTGAAGCTAAATCTTGTGTTCCGCATGGATCTGAAGCTAACTCGTTTGTTTTGCCTGCATTTGATGTTATATCATTTATAACGCAAGTATTTGAAGCTAAATCATTTGTTTCGTATGTATTTTAAGCTAAATCATGTGTTTCGCATGGGATTGAAGCTACCTGGTTTGTTTCGCCTGCATTTGAAGCTATACCATTTACGTCGCAAGTATTTGAAGCTAAATCATTTGTTTCGTATGAATTTTAAGCCAAATCATGTGTTTCGCATGGAATTGAAGCTACCTGGTTTGTTTCGCCTGCATTTGAAGCTAGATCACTTGTATCGCAAGTATTTGAAGATAAATCATTTGTTTCGTAGGAATTTTAAGCTAAATCATGTATTTCGCATGGAATTGAAGCTACCTGGTTTGTTACGCCTGCATTTGAAGCTATATCATTTACGTCGCAAGTATTTGAAGATAACTCATTTGTTTCGCATGGATTTGAAGTTAAGCCATCTACTTCGCATTGATTTGAAACTAAATCATGTGTTTCGCTTGGATTTGAAGCTAACTCGTTTGTTTCGCATGCGGTTGAAGCTAAATCATGTTTATCACAAGTATATGAAGCTAAACCATTTGTTTCGCAAGAATATGAAGCTAAACCATGTGTTTCGCTTGGATTTGAAGCTAAATCATATGTTTCGCATGGATTTGAAGATAAGCCTCCTACTTTGCATTAATTTGAAGGTAAATCATGTGTTTCGTATGGATTTGAAGCTAACTCGTTTGTTTCGCCTGCATTTGAAGCTACATCATTTAATCGCAGGTATTTGAAGCTAAATCATTCGTATGGCATCGATTTGAAGCTAAGCCTTCTACTTCGCATTGATTTGAAGCTAAATCGTGTGTTTCGCTTGGATTTTAAACTAACTCGTTTGTTTCGCATGCAGTTGAAGCTAAATCATGTTTATCACAAGTATCTGAAGCTAAACCACTTGTTTCGCAAGTATAAGAAGCTAAACCATGTGCTTCGCATTGATTTGAAGCTAAATCTTGTGTTCCGCATGGATCTGAAGCTAACTCGTTTGTTTTGCCTGCATTTGATGTTATATCATTTATAACGCAAGTATTTGAAGCTAAATCATTCGTATGGCATCGATTTGAAGCTAAGTCTTCTACTTCGCATTGATTTGAAGCTAAATCGTGTGATTCTCTTGGATTTTAAACTAACTCGTTTGTTTCGCATGCAGTTGAAGCTAAATCATGTTTATCACAAGTATCTGAAGCTAAGCCACTTGTTTCGCAAGCATATGAAACTAAACCATGTGCTTCGCATTGGTTTGAAGCTAAATCATGTGTTCCGCATGGATTTGAAGCTAACTCGTTTGTTTTACCTACATTTGAAGGTATATCGTTTATATCGCAAGTATTTGAAGCTAAATCATTTGTTTCGTATGAATTTTAAGCTAAATCATGTGCTTCGCATGGAATTGAAGCTACCTGGTTTGTTTCGCCTGCATTTGAAGCTAGATCACTTGTATCGCAAGTATTTGAAGATAAATCATTTGTTTCGTATGAATTTTAAGCTAAATCATGTATTTCGCATGGAATTGAAGCTACCTGGTTTGTTACGCCTGCATTTGAAGCTATATCATTTACGTCGCAAGTATTTGAAGACAAATCATTTGTTTCGCATGGATTTGAAGTTAAGCCATCTACTTCGCATTGATTTGAAACTAAATCATGTGTTTCGCTTGGATTTGAAGCTAACTCGTTTGTTTCGCATGCGGTTGAAGCTAAATCATGTTTATCACAAGTATATGAAGCTAAACCATTTGTTTCGCAAGAATATGAAGCTAAACCATGTGTTTCGCTTGGATTTGAATCTAAATCATGTGTTTCGCATGGATTTGAAGATAAGCCTCCTACTTTGCATTAATTTGAAGGTAAATCATGTGTTTCGTATGGATTTGAAGCTAACTCGTTTGTTTCGCCTGCATTTGAAGCTACATCATTTAATCGCAGGTATTTGAAGCTAAATCATTCGTATGGCATCGATTTGAAGCTAAGCCTTCTACTTCGCATTGATTTGAAGCTAAATCGTGTGTTTCGCTTGGATTTTAAACTAACTCGTTTGTTTCGCATGCAGTTGAAGCTAAATCATGTTTATCACAAGTATATGAAGCTAAACCATTTGTTTCGCAAGAATATGAAGCTAAACCATGTGTTTCGCTTGGATTTGAAGCTAAATCATATGTTTCGCATGGATTTGAAGATAAGCCTCCTACTTTGCATTAATTTGAAGGTAAATCATGTGTTTCGTATGGATTTGAAGCTAACTCGTTTGTTTCGCCTGCATTTGAAGCTACATCATTTAATCGCAGGTATTTGAAGCTAAATCATTCGTATGGCATCGATTTGAAGCTAAGCCTTCTACTTCGCATTGATTTGAAGCTAAATCGTGTGTTTCGCTTGGATTTTAAACTAACTCGTTTGTTTCGCATGCAGTTGAAGCTAAATCATGTTTATCACAAGTATCTGAAGCTAAACCACTTGTTTCGCAAGTATAAGAAGCTAAACCATGTGCTTCGCATTGATTTGAAGCTAAATCTTGTGTTCCGCATGGATCTGAAGCTAACTCGTTTGTTTTGCCTGCATTTGATGTTATATCATTTATAACGCAAGTATTTGAAGCTAAATCATTCGTATGGCATCGATTTGAAGCTAAGTCTTCTACTTCGCATTGATTTGAAGCTAAATCGTGTGATTCTCTTGGATTTTAAACTAACTCGTTTGTTTCGCATGCAGTTGAAGCTAAATCATGTTTATCACAAGTATCTGAAGCTAAGCCACTTGTTTCGCAAGCATATGAAACTAAACCATGTGCTTCGCATTGGTTTGAAGCTAAATCATGTGTTCCGCATGGATTTGAAGCTAACTCGTTTGTTTTACCTACATTTGAAGGTATATCGTTTATATCGCAAGTATTTGAAGCTAAATCATTTGTTTCGTATGAATTTTAAGCTAAATCATGTGCTTCGCATGGAATTGAAGCTACCTGGTTTGTTTCGCCTGCATTTGAAGCTAGATCACTTGTATCGCAAGTATTTGAAGATAAATCATTTGTTTCGTATGAATTTTAAGCTAAATCATGTATTTCGCATGGAATTGAAGCTACCTGGTTTGTTACGCCTGCATTTGAAGCTATATCATTTACGTCGCAAGTATTTGAAGACAAATCATTTGTTTCGCATGGATTTGAAGTTAAGCCATCTACTTCGCATTGATTTGAAACTAAATCATGTGTTTCGCTTGGATTTGAAGCTAACTCGTTTGTTTCGCATGCGGTTGAAGCTAAATCATGTTTATCACAAGTATATGAAGCTAAACCATTTGTTTCGCAAGAATATGAAGCTAAACCATGTGTTTCGCTTGGATTTGAATCTAAATCATGTGTTTCGCATGGATTTGAAGATAAGCCTCCTACTTTGCATTAATTTGAAGGTAAATCATGTGTTTCGTATGGATTTGAAGCTAACTCGTTTGTTTCGCCTGCATTTGAAGCTACATCATTTAATCGCAGGTATTTGAAGCTAAATCATTCGTATGGCATCGATTTGAAGCTAAGCCTTCTACTTCGCATTGATTTGAAGCTAAATCGTGTGTTTCGCTTGGATTTTAAACTAACTCGTTTGTTTCGCATGCAGTTGAAGCTAAATCATGTTTATCACAAGTATCTGAAGCTAAACCACTTGTTTCGCAAGTATAAGAAGCTAAACCATGTGCTTCGCATTGATTTGAAGCTAAATCTTGTGTTCCGCATGGATCTGAAGCTAACTCGTTTGTTTTGCCTGCATTTGATGTTATATCATTTATAACGCAAGTATTTGAAGCTAAATCATTTGTTTCGTATGTATTTTAAGCTAAATCATGTGTTTCGCATGGGATTGAAGCTACCTGGTTTGTTTCGCCTGCATTTGAAGCTATACCATTTACGTCGCAAGTATTTGAAGCTAAATCATTTGTTTCGCATGGATTTGAAGTTAAGCCATCCGCTTCGCATTGATTTGAAACTAAATCATTTGTGTCGCATGACTTTGAAGATAAACCTTCTACTTTGCACTAATTTCAAGGTAAATCATGTGTTTCCTATGTATTTGAAGCTAACTCGTTTGTTTCGCCTGCATTTGAAGCTATATCATTTAATCGCAAGTATGTGAAGCTAAATAATCTGTTTCGCATGAATTTTAAGCTAAATCATGTGTTTCGCATGGAATTGAAGCTACCTGGTTTGTTTCGCCTGCATTTGAAGCTAAATCATGTTTATCACAAGTATCTGAATCTAAACCATTTGTTTCGCAAGAATATGAAGCTAAACCACGTGTTTCGCATGAATTTGACGCTAAATCATGTCTTTCGCATAGACTTGAAGCTAACTCGTTTGTTTCGCCTGCATTTGAAGCTAAATCACTTCTATCGCAGGTATTTGAAGCTAAATCATTCGTATGGCATCGATTTGAAGCTAAGCCTTCTAACTAGCATTGATTTGAAGCTAAATCGTGTGTTTCTTTTGGATTTTAAACTAACTCGTTTGTTTCGCATGCAGTTGAAGCTAAATCATGTTTATCACAAGTATCTGTAGCTAAACCACTTGTTTCGCAAGCATATGAAGCTAAACCATGTGCTTCGCATTGATTTGAAGCTAAATCATGTGTTCCGCATGGATTTGAAGCTAACTCGTTTGGTTTGCCTACATTTGAAGGTATATCGTTTATATCGCAGGTATTTGAAGCTATATCATTCGTATGGCATCGATTTGAAGCTAAGTCTTCTACTTCGCATTGATTTGAAGCTAAATCGTGTGATTCTCTTGGATTTTAAACTAACTCGTTTGTTTCGCATGCAGTTGAAGCTAAATCATGTTTATCACAAGTATCTGAAGCTAAGCCACTTGTTTCGCAAGCATATGAAACTAAACCATGTGCTTCGCATTGATTTGAAGCTAAATCATGTGTTCCGCATGGATTTGAAGCTAACTCGTTTGTTTTACCTACATTTGAAGGTATATCGTTTATATCGCAAGTATTTGAAGCTAAATCATTTGTTTCGTATGGATTTTAAGCTAAATCATGTGTTTCGCATGGAATTGAAGCTACCTGGTTTGTTTCGCCTGCATTTGAAGCTAGATCACTTGTATCGCAAGTATTTGAAGATAAATCATTTGTTTCGTATGAATTTTAAGCTAAATCATGTATTTCGCATGGAACTGAAGCTACCTGGTTTGTTACGCCTGCATTTGAAGCTATATCATTTACGTCGCAAGTATTTGAAGATAAATCATTTGTTTCGCATGGATTTGAAGTTAAGCCATCTACTTCGCATTGATTTGAAACTAAATCATGTGTTTCGCTTGGATTTTAAACTAACTCGTTTGTTTCGCATGCAGTTGAAGCTAAATCATGTTTATCACAAGTATCTGAAGCTAAACCACTTGTTACGCAAGTATAAGAAGCTAAACCATGTGCTTCGCATTGATGTGAAGCTAAATCATGTGTTCCGCATGGATTTGATGCTAACTCGTTTGGTTTGCCTACATTTGAAGGTATATCGTTTATATCGCAGGTATTTGAAGCTATATCATTAGCATGGCATCGATTTGAAGCTAAGTCTTCTACTTCGCATTGATTTGAAGCTAAATCGTGTGATTCTCTTGGATTTTAAACTAACTCGTTTGTTTCGCATGCAGTTGAAGCTAAATCATGTTTATCACAAGTATCTGAAGCTAAGCCACTTGTTTCGCAAGCATATGAAACTAAGCCATGTGCTTCGCATTGATTTGAAGCTAAATCATGTGTTCCGCATGGATTTGAAGCTAACTCGTTTGTTTTACCTACATTTGAAGGTATATCGTTTATATCGCAAGTATTTGAAGCTAAATCATTTGTTTCGTATGAATTTTAAGCTAAATCATGTGCTTCGCATGGAATTGAAGCTACCTGGTTTGTTTCGCCTGCATTTGAAGCTAGATCACTTGTATCGCAAGTATTTGAAGATAAATCATTTGTTTCGTATGAATTTTAAGCTAAATCATGTATTTCGCATGGAATTGAAGCTACCTGGTTTGTTACGCCTGCATTTGAAGCTATATCATTTACGTCGCAGGTATTTGAAGCTAAATCATTCGTATGGCATCGATTTGAAGCTAAGCCTTCTACTTCGCATTGATTTGAAGCTAAATCGTGTGTTTCGCTTGGATTTTAAACTAACTCGTTTGTTTCGCATGCAGTTGAAGCTAAATCATGTTTATCACAAGTATCTGAAGCTAAACCACTTGTTACGCAAGTATAAGAAGCTAAACCATGTGCTTCGCATTGATTTGAAGCTAAATCTTGTGTTCCGCATGGATCTGAAGCTAACTCGTTTGTTTTGCCTGCATTTGATGTTATATCATTTATAACGCAAGTATTTGAAGCTAAATCATTTGTTTCGTATGTATTTTAAGCTAAATCATGTGTTTCGCATGGGATTGAAGCTACCTGGTTTGTTTCGCCTGCATTTGAAGCTATACCATTTACGTCGCAAGTATTTGAAGCTAAATCATTTCTTTCGCATGGATTTGAAGTTAAGCCATCCACTTCGCATTGATTTGAAACTAAATCATTTGTGTCGCATGACTTTGAAGATAAACCTTCTACTTTGCATTAATTTCAAGGTAAATCATGTGTTTCCTATGTATTTGAAGCTAACTCGTTTGTTTCGCCTGCATTTGAAGCTATATCATTTAATCGCAAGTATGTGAAGCTAAATAATCTGTTTCGCATGAATTTTAAGCTAAATCATGTGTTTCGCATGGAATTGAAGCTACCTGGTTTGTTTCGCCTGCATTTGAAGCTAAATCATGTTTATCACAAGTATCTGAATCTAAACCATTTGTTTCGCAAGAATATGAAGCTAAACCACGTGTTTCGCATGAATTTGACGCTAAATCATGTCTTTCGCATAGACTTGAAGCTAACTCGTTTGTTTCGCCTGCATTTGAAGCTAAATCACTTCTATCGCAGGTATTTGAAGCTATATCATTCGTATGGCATCGATTTGAAGCTAAGCCTTCTTCTTCGCATTGATTTGAAGCTAAATCGTGTGTTTCGCTTGGATTTTAAACTAACTCGTTTGTTTCGCATGCAGTTGAAGCTAAATCATGTTTATCACAAGTATCTGAAGCTAAACCACTTGTTTCGCAAGTATAAGAAGCTAAACCATGTGCTTCGCATTGATTTGAAGCTAAATCTTGTGTTCCGCATGGATCTGAAGCTAACTCGTTTGTTTTGCCTGCATTTGATGTTATATCATTTATAACGCAAGTATTTGAAGCTAAATCATTTGTTTCGCAAGTATTTGAAGAAATATCATTTGTTTCGCATGGATTTGAAGCTACCTCGTTTGTTTCGCCTGCAGTAGAATCTATATCACTTATATCGCAAGTATTTGAAGCTAAATCATTTGTTCCGCATGGATTTGAAGCTACGCCTTCTACTTTGCATTGAGTTATAGCTAAATCATGTGTTTCGCATGGATTTGATGCTAACTCGCTTGTTTCGCATGCATTTGAAGCTGTATCACTTATATTCGCAAGTATTTGAAGCTAAGCCATTTGTTTCGCATGGATATGAAGCTAAGCCATCTACTTCGCATTGATTTGAAGCTAACTCATGTGTCTCGCTTGGTTTTAATGCTAACTCGTTTGTTTCGCAGGCGGTTGAAGCTAAATCATGTTTATCACAATTATATGAAGCTAAACCATTTGTTTCGCAAGAATATGAAGCTAAACCATGTGTTTCGCTTGGATTTGAAGCTAAATCATGTGTTTCGCATGGATTTGAAACTAACTCGTTTGTTTCGCCTGCATTTGATTGAAAATCATGTTTATCACAAGTATCTGAATCTAAACCATTTGTTTCGCAAGAATATGCAGCTAAACCACGTGTTTCGCATGAATTTGAAGCTAAATCATGTCTTTCGCATAGACTTGAAGCTAACTCGTTTGTTTCGCCTGCATTTGAAGCTATATCCTTTCTATCGCAGGTATTTGAAGCTAAATCATTCGTATGGCATCGATTTGAAGCTAAGCCTTCTACTTCGCATTGATTTGAAGCTAAATCGTGTGTTTCTCTTCGATTTTAAACTAACTCGTTTGTTTCGCATGCAGTTGAAGCTAAATCATGTTTATCACAGGGATCTGAAGCTAAACCACTTGTTTCGCAAGCATATGAAGCTAAACCATGTGCTTCGCATTGATTTGAAGCTAAATCATGTGTTCCGCATGGACTTGAAGCGAACTCGTTTGTTTTGCCTGCATTTGAAGGTATATCGTTTATATCGCAAGTATTTGAAGCTAAATAATCTGTTTCGCATGAATTTTAAGCTAAATCATGTGTTTCGCATGGAATTGAAGCTGCCTGGTTTGTTTCGCTGCAATTGAAGCTAGTTCACTTGTATCGCAAGTATATGCAGAAAAATCATTTGTTTCGCATGGATTTGAAGCTACCTCGTTTGTTTCGCATTCATTTGATCTGTATCGCTTATATTCGCAAGTATTTGAAGCTATGTCATTTGTTTCGTATGGATATGAAGCTAAGCCATCTACTTCGCATTGATTTGAAGCTAAATCACGTGTCTCGCTTTGTTTTAATGCTAACTCGTTTGTTTCGCATGCGGTTGAAGCTAAATCATGTTTATCACAAGTATATGAAGCTAAACCATTTGTTTCGCAAGAATATGAAGCTAAACCATATGTTTCGCTTGGATTTGAAGCTAAATCATGTGTTTCGCATGTATTTGAAGATAAGCCTCCTACTTTGCATTAATTTGAAGGTAAATCATGTGTTTCGTATGGATTTGAAGCTAACTCGTTTGTTTCGCCTGCATTTGAAGCTACATCATTTAATCGCAGGTATTTGAAGCTAAATCATTCGTATGGCATCGATTTGAAGCTAAGCCTTCTACTTCGCATTGATTTGAAGCTAAATCGTGTGTTTCGCTTGGATTTTAAACTAACTCGTTTGTTTCGCATGCAGTTGAAGCTAAATCATGTTTATCACAAGTATCTGAAGCTAAACCACTTGTTTCGCAAGTATAAGAAGCTAAACCATGTGCTTCGCATTGATTTGAAGCTAAATCTTGTGTTCCGCATGGATCTGAAGCTAACTCGTTTGTTTTGCCTGCATTTGATGTTATATCATTTACGTCGCAAGTATTTAAAGCTAAATCATTTGTTTCGCATGGATTTGAAGTTAAGCCATCCACTTCGCATTGATTTGAAACTAAATCATTTGTGTCGCATGACTTTGAAGATAAACCTACTACTTTGCACTAATTTCAAGGTAAATCATGTGTTTCCTATGTATTTGAAGCTAACTCGTTTGTTTCGCCTGCATTTGAAGCTATATCATTTAATCGCAAGTATGTGAAGCTAAATAATCTGTTTCGCATGATTTTTAAGCTAAATCATGTGTTTCGCATGGAATTGAAGCTACCTGGTTTGTTTCGCCTGCATTTGAAGCTAAATCATGTTTATCACAAGTATCTGAATCTAAACCATTTGTTTTGCAAGAATATGAAGCTAAACCACGTGTTTCGCATGAATTTGACGCTAAATCATGTCTTTCGCATAGTCTTGAAGCTAACTCGTTTGTTTCGCCCGCATTTGAAGCTAAATCACTTCTATCGCAGGTATTTGAAGCTAAATCATTCGTATGGCATCGATTTGAAGCTAAGCCTTCTAACTAGCATTGATTTGAAGCTAAATCGTGTGTTTCTTTTGGATTTTAAACTAACTCGTTTGTTTCGCATGCAGTTGAAGCTAAATCATGTTTTTCACAAGTATCTGAAGCTAAACCACTTGTATCGCATGAATATGATGCTAAACCATGTGCTTCACATTGATTTGAAGCTAAATCATGTGTTTCGCTTGGATTTGAAGCAAACTCGTTTGTTTCGCCTGCATTTCAAGCTATATCAATTATATCGAAAGTATTTGAAGCTAAATCATTTGTGTCGCATGGATTTGAAGTTAAGCCATCTACTTCGTATTGATTTGAAACTAAATCATGTGTTTCGCTTGGATTTGAAGCTAACTCGATTGTTTCGCCTGCATTTGAAGCTTTATCAACTATATCGCAAGTATTTGAAGATAAATCATTTGTGTCGCATGTATTTGAAGCTACGCCATCTACTTCGCATTGATTTGAAGTTACATCATGTGTTTCGCATGGATTTGAAGCTAACTCGTTTGTTTTGCATGCAGTTGAAGCTAAATCATGTTTTTGACAAGTATCTGAAGCTAAACCACTTGTATCGCAAGAATATGAAGCTAAACAATGTGCTTCGCATTGATTTGAAACTAAATCATGTGTTTCGCTTGGATTTGAAGCAAACTCATTTGTTTCGCCTGCATTTGAAGCTATATCAATTATATCGAAAGTATTTGAAGCTAAATCATTTGTGTCGCATGGCTTTGAAGATAAGCCTCCTACTTTGCATTAATTTGAAGGTAAATCATGTTTTTCGTTTGGATTTGAAGCTAACTCGTTTGTTTGGCCTGCATTTGAAGCTGTATCACTTAAATTCGCAAGTATTTGAAGCTAAATCATTTGCGTCGCATGACTTTGAAGCTAACTCGTTTGTTTCGCCTGCATTGAAGCTATATCACTTCTATCGCAAGTATTTGAAAGTAAATCATTTGTGTCGCATGGATTTGAAGCTAAGCATTCTGCTTCGCATTGATTTGAAGCAAAATCGTGTGTTTCTTTTGGATTTTAAACTAACTCGTTTGTTTCGCATGCAGTTGAAGTTAAATCGTGTTTATCACAAGTATCTGAAGCTGAACAACTTGTTTCGCAAGTATATGGAGCCAAACCATGTGCTTCGCATTGAGTTGAAGCTAACTCGTTTGTTTTGCCTGCATTTGAAGGTATATCGTTTATATCGCAAGTATTTGAAGCTAGATCATTTGTTTCGTATGAATTTTAAGCTAAATCATGTGTTTCGCATGGAATTGAAGCTACCTGGCATGTTTCGCCTGCATTTGAAGCTATATCATTTACGTCGCAAGTATCTGAAGCTAAATCATTTGTTTCGCATGGATTTGAAGTTAAGCCATCTACTTCGCATTGATTTGAAACTAAATCATGTGTTTCGCTTGGATTTGAAGCTAAATCATTTTTGTCGCGTGGATTTGAATCAACGCCTTCTACTTCGCATATAACAAGTATTTGAAGCTAAATCATTTGTGTCGCATGGCTTTGAAGATAAACCTTCTACTTTGCATTAATTTGAAGGTAAATCATGTGTTTCGTTTGGGTTTGAAGCTAACTCGTTTGTTTCGCCTGCATTTGAAGCTCTATCATTTAGTCGCAAGTATGTGAAGCTAAATCATTTGTGTCCCATGGCTTTGAAGATAAGCCTCCTACTTTGCATTAATTTGAAGGTAAATCATATGTTTCGTATGGATTTGAAGCTAACTCGATTGTTTCGCCTGCATTTGAAGCTATATCATTTAATCGCAAGTATGTGAATCTAAATAATCTGTTTCGCTTGAATTTTAAGCTAAATCATGTGTTTCGCATGGAATTGAAGCTACCTGGTTTGTTTCGCCTGCATTTGAAGCTAGTTCACTTGTATCGCAAGTATTTGAAGAAAAATCATTTGTTTCGCATGGATTTGAAGCTATCTCGTTTGTTTCGCCTGCAGTTGAATCTATATCACTTATATCGCAAGTATTTGAAGCTAAATCATTTGTGTCGCATGTATTTGAAGCTACGCCTTCTACTTCGCATTGATTTGAAGCTGAATCATCAGTTTCGCATGGATTTGAAGCTAACTCGTTTGCTTCGCCTCCATTTGAAGTTACCACACTTATATTCGCAAGTATTTGAAGCCAAATCAGTTGTTTCGCATTCATTTGAAGCTAAGCTTTCCACTTCGCATTGATTTGAAGCTAAATCATGTGTTTCGCATGGATTTGAAGCTAACTCGTTTGATTTGCATGCAGTTGAAGCTAAATCATGTTTTTCACAAGTATCTGAAGCTAAACCACTTGTATCGCAAGAATATGAAGCTAAACCATGTGCTTCACATTGATTTGAAGATAAATGATGTGTTTCGCTTGGATTTGAAGCAAACTCGTTTGTTTCGCCTGCATTTCAAGCTATATCAATTATATCGCAAGTATTTGAAGCTAAATCATTTGTGTCGCATGGCTTTGAAGATAAGCCTCCTACTTTGCATTAATTTGAAGGTAAATCATGTTTTTCGCTTGGATTTGAAGCTAACTCGTTTGTTTCGCCTGCATTTGAAGCTATATCATTTATATTGCAAGTATATGAAGCTAAATCATTTGTTTCGCATGGATTTGAAGCTAAGCCTTCTTCTTCGCATTGATTTGAAACTAAATCATGTGTTTCGCTTGGATTTGAAGCTAACTCGTTTGTTTCGCCTGCACTTCAAGCTATATCAATTATATCGCAAGTATTTGAAGCTAAATCATTTGCGTCGCATGGCTTTGAAGCTAACTCGTTTGTTTCGCCTGCATTGAAGCTATATCACTTCTATCGCAAGTATTTGAAACTAAATCATTTGTGTCGCATGGATTTGAAGCTAAGCATTCTACTACGCATTGATTTGAAGCTAAATCGTGTGTTTCTTTTGGATTTTAAACTAACTCGTTTGTTTCGCATGCAGTTGAAGCTAAATCGTGTTTTTTCACAAGTATCTGAAGCTGAACCTCTTGTTTTTTGCAAGTGTATGAAGCCAAACCATGTGTTTCGCATTGATTTGAAGCTAAATCTTGTGTTCCGCATGGATCTGAAGCTAACTCGTTTGTTTTGCCTGCATTTGATGTTATATCATTTATATCGCAAGTATTTGAAGCTAAATCACTTGTTTCGCAAGAAATTTAAGCTAAATCATGTGTTTCGCATGGAATTGGAGCTACCTGGTTTGTTTCGCCTGCATTTGAAGCTAGTTCACTTGTATCGCAAGTATTTGAAGAAAAATCATTTGTTTCGCATGGATTTGAAGCTACCTCGTTTGTTTCGCCTGCAGTTGAATCTATATCACTTATATCGCAAGTATTTGAAGCTAAGTCATTTGTTTCGCGTGGATATGAAGCTAAGCCATCCACTTAGCATTGATTTGAAGCTAAATCATGTGTCTCGCTTGGTTTTAAAGCTAACTCGTTTGTTTCGCATGCGGTTGAAGCTAAATCATGTTTATCACTAGCATATGAAGCTAAACCATTTTTTTCGGAAGAATATGAAGCTAAACCATGTGTTTCGCTTGGATTTGAAACTAAATCATGTGTTTCGCATGGATTTGAAACTAACTCGTTTATTTCGCCTGCATTTGAAGCTATATCAATTCTATCGCAGGTATTTGAAGCTAAATCATTCGTATGGCATCGATATGAAGCTAAGCCTTCTACTTCGCATTGATTTGAAGCTAAATCATGTGTCTCGCTTGGTTTTAAAGCTAACTCGTTTGTTTCGCATGCGGTTGAATCTAAATCATGTTTATCACAAGTATATGAAGCTAAACCATTTGTTTCGCAACAATATGAAGCTAAAGCATGTGTTTCGCTTGGATTTGAAGCTAAGTCATGCGTTTCGCATGGATTTGAAACTAACTCGTTCGTTTCGCCTGCATTTGAAGCTAAATCACGTTTATCACAAGTATCTGAATCTAAACCATTTGTTTCGCAAGAATATGAAGCTAAACCATGTGTTTCGCATTGATTTGAAGCTAAATCTTGTGTTCCGCATGGATCTGAAGCTAACTCGTTTGTTTTGCCTGCATTTGATGTTATATCATTTATATCGCAAGTATTTGCAGCTATATCATGTGTCTCGCTTGGATTTGAAGCTGAGTCATTTTTTTCGCATGGATTTGAAGCTAACTCGTTTGTTTCGCATGCAGCTGAAGCTAAATCATTTGTTTCGTATGAATTTTAAGCTAAATCATGTGTTTCGCATGGAATTGAAGCTACGCTTTCTACTTCGTACTGATTTGAAGCTAAATCATTTGTTTCGCATGGATTTGATGCTAACTCGTTTGTTTCGCATGCATTTAAAGCTGTAGCACTTATATTAGCAAGTATTTGAAGCTAAGTCATTTGTTTCGCATGGATATGAAGCTAAGCCATCTCCTTCGCATTGATTTGAAGCTAAATCATGTGTCTCGCTTGGTTTTATAGCTAACGCGATTGTTTCGCATGCAGTTGAAGCTAAGTCATGTTTATCACAAGTATCTGAAGCTGAACCATTTGTTTCGCAAGTATATGACGCTAAACCATGTGTTTCGCATTGATTTGAAGCTAAATCTTGTGTTCCGCATGGATCTGAAGCTAACTCGTTTGTTTTGCCTGCATTTGATGTTATATCATTTATATCGCAAGTATTTGAAGCTAAATCATTTGTTTCGCAAGAAATTTAAGCTAAATCATTTCTTTCGCATTGATTTGAAGCTAAGCCTCCTACTTCGCATTAATTTGAAACTACATCATGTATTTCGCTTGGATTTGAAGCTAGCGCGATTGTTTCGCATGCAGTTGAAATTAAATCATGTTTATCACAAGTATCTGAAGCTGAGCCACATGTTTCGCAAGTATATGAAGCTAAACCATGTGTTTCGCTTGGATTTGAAGCTAAATCATGTGTCTCGCTCGGATTTGAAGCTAAATCATTTTTGTCGCGTGGATTTGAATCTACGCCTTCTACTTCGCATATAACAAGTATTTGAAGCTAAATCATTTGTGTCGCATGGCTTTGGAGATAAGCCTCCTACTTTGCATTAATTTGAAGGTAATCATGTTTTTCGCTTGGATTTGAAGCTAACTCCTTTGTTTCGCATGCATTTGAAGCTATATCATTTATATCGCAAGTATGTGAAGCTAAATCATTCGTATGGCATCGATTTGAAGCTAAGCCTACTACTTCGCATTTATTTGAAGCTAAATCATGTGTTTCTCTTGGATTTTAAACTAACTCGTTTGTTTCGTATGCAGTTGAAGCTAAACCATGTTTATCACAAGTATCTGAAGCTAAACCACTTGTTTCGCAAGCATATGAAGCTAAACCATGTGCTTCGAATTGATATATAGCTAAATCTTGTGTTCCGCATGGATCTGAAGCTAACTCGTTTGTTTTGCCTGCATTTGATGTTATATCATTTATATCGCAAGTATTTGAAGCTAAATCATTTGTTTCGCAAGAAATTTAAGCTAAATCATGTGTTTCGCATGGAATTGGAGCTACCTGGTTTGTTTCGCCTGCATTTGAAGCTAGTTCACTTGTATCTCAAGTATTTGAAGAAAAATCATTCGTTTCGCATGGATTTGAAGCTACATCGTTTGTTTCGACTGCAGTTGAATCTATATCACTTATATAGCAAGTATTTGAAGCTAAATCATTTGTTCCGCAAGAATATGAAGCTAAACCATATGTTTCGCTTGGATTTGAATCTAAACCATTTGTTTCGCAAGAATATGAAGCTAAACCACGTGTTTCCCATGAATTTGAAGCTAAATCATGTGTTTCGTATAGACTTGAAGCTAACTCGTTTGTTTCGCCTGCATTTGAAGCTGTATCACTTCTATCGCAGGTATTTGAAGCTAACTCGTTTGATTGGCCTGCATTTGAAGCTATATCACTTAATCGCAAGTATGTGAAGCTAAATAATCTGTTTCGCATGAATTTTAAGCTAAATCATGTGTTTCGCATGGATTTGAAGCTACCTCGTTTGTTTCTACTGCATTTGAAGCTATATCACTTCTATCGCAGGTATTTTAAGCTAACTCATTCGTATCGCATCGATTTGAAGCTAAGCCTTCTACTTCGCATTGATTTGAAGCTAAATCGTGTGTTTCTCTTGGATTTTAAACTAACTCGTTTGTTTCACATGCATTTGAAGCTGTATCACTTATATTCGCAAGTATTAGAAGCTAAGTCATTTGTTTCGCATGGATATGATGCTAAGCCGTCTACTTCGCTATGATTTGAAGCTAACTCATGTGTCTCGCATGGATTTCAAGCTAACTCGTTTGTTTCGCATGCAGTTGAAGCCAAATCATGTTTTTCACAAGTATCTGAAGCTGAACCACATGTTTCGCAAGAATATGAAGCTAAACCATTTGTTTCTCATGTATTTGAAGCTAAGCTTTCTACTTCGCATTGATTTGAAGCTAAATCATGTGTATAGCATGGATTTGAAGCTAAGTCATGTGTTTCGCATGGCTTTTGAGCTAAACCTTCTACATCGCATTGATTTGCAGCTAAATCATGTGTTTCGCATGGATTTGTAGCCAACTCGTTTGTTTCTCCTGCATTTGGAGCTATGTCACTTATATCGCAAGTATCTGATGCTAAATCATTTGTTTCTCACGTATTTGAAGCTAAACCTTCTACATCGCATTGATTTGCAATTAAATCATGTGTTTCGCATGAATATGAAGCTAACTCGTTTGTTTCTCCTGCATTAGAAGCTATATCACTTATATCGCAAATATCTGAAACTAAATCATTTGTTTCGCAAGGATTTGAATCTAAGCCTTCTACTTCGCATTGATTTGAAGCTAAATCATGTGTATAGCATGGATTTGAAGCTAACTCGTTTGTTTCGCATGGATTTGAAGTAAACTCGTTTGTTTCGCCTGCATTTGAAGCTATATCATGTATATCACAAGTATTTGAAGCTAAATCATTTGATTCGCATGGTTTTGGAGCCTAGCTTTCTACTTCGCATTGATATGCAGCTAAATCATGTGCTTCGCATGGATTTGAAGCTACCTCGTTTGTTTCGCCTGCATTTGGAGCTATATCATTTATATCGCAAGTATTTGAAGCTAAAACATTTGTTTCGCAAGAATATGAAGTTAAACCATTTGTTTCGCTTGGATTTCAAGCTAAGCCTTCTATTTCGCATTGATTTGAAACTAAATCATGTGTTTGGTATGGATTAGAAGCTAGCTCGTTTGTTTCGCCTGCATTTGAAGCTATATCATTTATATTGCAAGTACTTGAAGCTAAATCATTTCTGTGGAATGGATTCGAAGCTAAACCTTCTACAACGCATTGATTTGAAGCTAAATCTTGTGTATCGCATGGATTTGAAGCTAAGCCTTCTACTTCGCATTGATTTGAAGCTAAATCATTTGTTCCGCATGGATTTGGAGCTAACTCGTTTGTTTCTCCTGCATTTGAAACTATATTACTTATATCGCAAGTTTTTGAAGAAAAATCATTTGTTTCGCGCGGATTTGAAGCTATTTCATTTATATCGCAAGTATTTGAAGCTAAATCATTTGTTTCGCATTGGTTTGAAGCTAAACCTTCTACATCGTATTTATTTGAAGCTACATCTTGTGCATCGCATGGATTTGAAGCTAAACCTTCTACATCGCATTGATTTGCAGCTATATCATGTGTTTCGCATGGATTTGAAGCTACCTCGTTTGTTTCCACTGCATTTGAAGCTATATCACATATATCGCAAATATCTGATGCTAAATCATTTGTGTCGCATGGCTTTGAAGCTAATCCTACTACTTCGCATTGATTTGTAGCTAAATCATTTGTTTCCCTTGGATTGGAAGCTATCTCGATTGTTTCGCATACAGTTGAAGCTAAATCATGCTTATCACAACTATCTGAAGCTGAACTACTTGTTTCGCAAGTATATGAATCTAAACCATGTGTTTCGTATTGATTTGAAGCTAAATCATGCGTTCCACATGGATTTGTAGCCAACTCGCTTGTTTTGCCTGCATTTGTATCTATATCATTTATATCGCAAGTATTTGAAGCTAAATTGTTTGTTTCGCATGGATTTGTAGCTAAGCCTTCTACTTCGCATTGATTTGGAGCTAAATCATGTGCTTCGCATGGATTTGAAGCTAACTCGTTTGTTTCCCCTGCATTTGAATCTATATCATTTATATCGCAAGTATTTGAAGCTAAATCATTTGTTTCGCATGGATTTGAAGCTAAGCCTTTTACTACGCATTGATATGAAGCTAAATCGTGTGCTTTGCACAGATCTGAAGCTAAACTTTCTACATCGCATTGATTTGAAGCTAAATCACGTGCTATGCATAAACTTTAAGCTAAATCATGTTTTTCCCATGACTATGAACCTAAATCATGTGTATCCCATGGATTTGAAGCTATGCCTTCAACTTCGCATTGATTTGAAGGGAAATCATTTGTTTCCTTTGGATTGGAAGCTGACGCGATTGTTTCGCATGCAGTTGAAGGTAAATCATGTTTCTCACAAGTATCTGAAGATAAACCATTTGTTTCGCAAGAATATGAAGCTAAACCATGTGTTTCGCATGGATTTGAAGCTTAATCATTTGTTTCGCAAGAATATGAAGCTAAACCATGTGTTTCGCATGGATTTGAAGCTTAATCATGTGTTTCGCTTGGATTTGAAGCTAAGACTTCTACTTCACATTGATTTGTAACTAAATTATGTGTTTCGCATGGATTTGAAGCTAAGTCGTTTGTTTTGCCTGCATTTGGAGCTATATCATTTATATCGCAAGTATTTGAAGCTAATACATTTGTTCCACGTGCATTTGAAGCTAAACCTTATACATCGCATTGATTTGTAGCTAAATCATGTGTTTCGCTTGTATTTGAAGCTAACTCGTTGTTTCGCCTGCCGTTGAAGCTAAATCATGTATATCACAAGTATTTGAAGCTAAACCATTTGATTCGAGTGGATTTGAAGCTAAGCGTTCTACTTCGCAATGTTTTGAAGCTAAATCATGTGTTTCGCTTGGATTTGATGTTACCTCGTTTGTTTCGCATGCATTTGAAGCTATATCAGTTACATCGCAAGTATTTGAAGCTAAATCATTTGCGTCGCATGACTTTGAGGATAAGCCTCCTACTTCGCATTGATTTGAAACTAAACCATGTGTTTCGCTTGGATTTGAAGCTAACTCGTTTGTATCGCCTGCATTTGAAGCTATATCATTTATATCGCAAGTATATGAAGCTAAACCATGTGTTTCGCAAGAATATGAAGCTAAACCATTTGTTTCGCTTGGATTTGAAGCTAAGCCTTCTATTTCGCGTTGATTTGAAACTAAATCATGTGTTTGGTATGGATTAGAAGCTAGCTCGTTTGTTTCGCCTGCATTTGAAGCTATATCATTTATATTGCAAGTACTTGAAGCTAAATCATTTCTGTGGAATGGATTCGAAGCTAAACCTTCTACAACGCATTGATTTGAAGCTAAATCTTGTGTATCGCATGGATTTGAAGCTAAATCATGTGTTTCGCATGGATTTGAAACTAACTCGATTGTTTCGACTGCATTTGAAGGTAAATCATGTTTATCACAAGTATCTGAATCTAAACCATTTGTTTCGCAAGAATGTGAAGCTAAACCATGTGTTTCGCATGAATTTGAAGCTAAATTATGTGTTTCGCATAGACTTGATGCTAACTCGTTTGTTTCGCCTGCATTTGAAGCTATGTCATTTCTATCGCAGGTATTTGAAGCTAATTCATTCGTATCGCATCGATTTGAAGCTAAGCCTTCTACTTCGCATTGATTTGAAACTAAATCATGTGTTTCGCTTGGATTTGAAGTTAGCTCGTTTGTTTCGCCTGCAGTTGAAGCTATATCAATTATATAACAATTATTTGAATCTAAATCATTTGTGTCGCATGGCTTTGAAGATAAACCTTCTACTTTGCATTAATTTGAAGGTAAATCATGTGTTTCGTATGGATTTGAAGGTTACTCGTTTGTTTCGCCTGCATTTGGAGCTATATCATTTAATCGCAAGTATGTGAAGCTAAATAATCTGTTTCGCATGAATTTTAAGCTAAATCATGTGTTCCGCATGGATATGAAGCTACGCCTTCTACTTCGCATTGATTTTTAGCTAAATCATGAGTTTCGCATGGATTTGATGCTAACTCGATGGTTTCGCATGCATTTGAAGCTGTATCACTTAAATTCGCAAGTATTTGAAGCTAAATCATTTGATTCGCATGGATATGAAGCTAAGACCTTCTACTTGGCATTGATTTGAAGCTAAATCATGTGTTCCGCTTGGATTTGTAGCTAACTCGTTTGTTTCGCCTGCATTTGAAGCTATATCATTTAATCGCAAGTATGTGAAGCTAGATAATCTGTTTCGCATGAATCTTAAGCTAAATCATGTGTTTCGCATGGAATTGAAGCTACCTGGTTTGTTTCACCTGCATTTGAAGCTCGTTCACTTGTATCGCAAGTATTTGAAGAAAAATCATTTGTTTCGCATGGATTTGAAGCTACCTCGTTTGTTTCGCATGCAGTTGAATCTATATCACTTATATCGCATGTATTTGAAGCTAAGTCATTTGTTTCGCATGGATATGAAGCTAAGCCATCTACTTCGCATTGATTTGAAGCTAAATCACGTGTCTCGCTTGGTTTTAATGCTAACTCGTTTGTTTCGCATGCGGTTGAAGCTAAATCATGATTATCACAAGTATTTGAAGCTGAACCATTTGTTTCGCAAGAATATGAAGCTAAACCTTGTGTTTCGCTTGGATTTGAAGCTAAATCATGTGTTTCGCATAGATTTGAAGTTAACTCGTTTGTTTCCCCTGCATTTGAAGCTAAATCATGTTTATCACATGTGTCTGAATCTAAACCATTTGTTTCGCAAGAATATGAAGCTAAACCATGTGTTTCGCATGAATTTGAAGCTAAATCATGTGTTTCGCATAGACTTGAAGCTAACTCGTTTGTTTCGCCTGCATTTGAAGCTATATCATTTCTATCGCAGGTATTTGAAGCTAACTCATTCGTATCGCATCGATTTGAAGCTAAGCCTTCTACTTCGCATTGATTTGAAACTAAATCATGTGTTTCGCTTGGATTTGAAGTTAACTCGTTTGTTTCGCCTGCAGTTGAAGCTATATCAATTATATAACAAGTATTTGAAGCTAAATCATTTGTGTCGCATGGCTTTGAAGATAAACCTTCTACTTTGCATTAATTTGAAGGTAAATCATGTGTTTCGTATGGATTTGAAGCTAACTCGTTTGTTTCGCCTGCATTTGAAGGTATATCGTTTATATCGCAAGTATGTGAAGCTAAATAATCTGTTTCGCATGAATTTTAAGCTAAATCATGTGTTCCGCATGGATATGAAGCTACGCCTTCTACTTCGCATTGATTTTTAGCTAAATCATGAGTTTCGCATGGATTTGATGCTAACTCGTTTGTTTCGCATGCATTTGAAGCTGTATCACTAAAATTCGCAAGTATTTGAAGCTAAGTCATTTGATTCGCATGGATATGAAGCTAAGCCTTCTACTTGGCATTGATTTGAAGCTAAATCATGTGTTCCGCTTGGATTTGAAGCTAACTCGTTTGTTTTGCCTGCATTTGAAGGTATATCGTTTATATCGCAAGTATTTGAAGCTAAATCATTTGTGTCGCATGGCTTTGAAGATAAACCTTCTACTTTGCATTAATTTGAAGTTAAATCATGTGTATCGCTTGGATTTGAAGCTAACTCGTTTGTTTTGCATGCATTTGAAGCTGTATCACTTATATTTGCAAGTATTTGAAGCTAAGTCATTTGTTTCGCATGGATAAGAAGCTAAGCCATCTACTTCGTATTGATTTGAAGCTAAATCATGTGTCTCGCTTGGTTTTAAAGCTAATTCGTTTGTTTCGCATGCGGTTGAAGCTAAATCAAGATTATCACAAGTATATGAAGATAAACCATTTGTTTCGCAAGAATATGAAGCTAAACCATGTGTGTCGCTTGGATTCGAAGCTAAATCTTGTGTTTCGCATGGATTTGAAACTAACTCGATTGTTTCGACTGCATTTGAAGCTAAATCATGTTTATCACAAGTATCTGAATCTAAACCATTTGTTTCGCAAGAATGTGAAGCTAAACCATGTGTTTCGCATGAATTTGAAGCTAAATCATGTGTTTCGCATAGCCTTGATGCTAACTCGTTTGTTTCGCCTGCATTTGAAGCTATATCATTTCTATCGCAGGTATTTGAAGCTAACTCATTCGTATCGAATCGATTTGAAGCTAAGCCTTCTACTTCGCATTGATTTGAAACTAAATCATGTGTTTCGCTTGGATTTGAAGTCAACTTGTTTGTTTCGCCTGCAGTTGAAGCTATATCAATTATATAACAAGTATTTGAAGCTAAATCATTTGTGTCGCATGGCTTTGAAGATAAACCTTCTACTTTGCATTAATTTGAAGGTAAATCATGTGTTTCGTATGGATTTGAAGCTAACTCGTTTGTTTCGCCTGCATTTGAAGGTATATCGTTTATATCGCAAGTATGTGAAGCTAAATAATCTGTTTCGCATGAATTTTAAGCTAAATCATGTGTTCCGCATGGATATGAAGCTACGCCTTCTACATCGCATTGATTTTTAGCTAAATCATGAGTTTCGCATGGATTTGATGCTAACTCGTTTGTTTCGCATGCATTTGAAGCTGTATCACTAAAATTCGCAAGTATTTGAAGCTAAGTCATTTGATTCGCATGGATATGAAGCTAAGCCTTCTACTTGGCATTGATTTGAAGCTAAATCATGTGTTCCGCTTGGATTTGAAGCTAACTCGTTTGTTTTGCCTGCATTTGAAGGTATATCGTTTATATCGCAAGTATTTGAAGCTAAATCATTTGTGTCGCATGGCTTTGAAGATAAACCTTCTACTTTGCATTAATTTGAAGTTAAATCATGTGTATCGCTTGGATTTGAAGCTAACTCGTTTGTTTGCATGCATTTGAAGCTGTATCACTTATATTTGCAAGTATTTGAAGCTAAGTCATTTGTTTCGCATGGATAAGAAGCTAAGCCATCTACTTCGTATTGATTTGAAGCTAAATCATGTGTCTCGCTTGGTTTTAAAGCTAATTCGTTTGTTTCGCATGCGGTTGAAGCTAAATCAAGATTATCACAAGTATATGAAGATAAACCATTTGTTTCGCAAGAATATGAAGCTAAACCATGTGTGTCGCTTGGATTCGAAGCTAAATCTTGTGTTTCGCATGGATTTGAAACTAACTCGATTGTTTCGACTGCATTTGAAGCTAAATCATGTTTATCACAAGTATCTGAATCTAAACCATTTGTTTCGCAAGAATGTGAAGCTAAACCATGTGTTTCGCATGAATTTGAAGCTAAATCATGTGTTTCGCATAGCCTTGATGCTAACTCGTTTGTTTCGCCTGCATTTGAAGCTATATCATTTCTATCGCAGGTATTTGAAGCTAACTCATTCGTATCGAATCGATTTGAAGCTAAGCCTTCTACTTCGCATTGATTTGAAACTAAATCATGTGTTTCGCTTGGATTTGAAGTCAACTTGTTTGTTTCGCCTGCAGTTGAAGCTATATCAATTATATAACAAGTATTTGAAGCTAAATCATTTGTGTCGCATGGCTTTGAAGATAAACCTTCTACTTTGCATTAATTTGAAGGTAAATCATGTGTTTCGTATGGATTTGAAGCTAACTCGTTTGTTTCGCCTGCATTTGAAGGTATATCGTTTATATCGCAAGTATGTGAAGCTAAATAATCTGTTTCGCATGAATTTTAAGCTAAATCATGTGTTCCGCATGGATATGAAGCTACGCCTTCTACATCGCATTGATTTTTAGCTAAATCATGAGTTTCGCATGGATTTGATGCTAACTCGTTTGTTTCGCATGCATTTGAAGCTGTATCACTAAAATTCGCAAGTATTTGAAGCTAAGTCATTTGATTCGCATGGATATGAAGCTAAGCCTTCTACTTGGCATTGATTTGAAGCTAAATCATGTGTTCCGCTTGGATTTGAAGCTAACTCGTTTGTTTTGCCTGCATTTGAAGGTATATCGTTTATATCGCAAGTATTTGAAGCTAAATCATTTGTGTCGCATGGCTTTGAAGATAAACCTTCTACTTTGCATTAATTTGAAGTTAAATCATGTGTATCGCTTGGATTTGAAGCTAACTCGTTTGTTTGCATGCATTTGAAGCTGTATCACTTATATTTGCAAGTATTTGAAGCTAAGTCATTTGTTTCGCATGGATAAGAAGCTAAGCCATCTACTTCGTATTGATTTGAAGCTAAATCATGTGTCTCGCTTGGTTTTAAAGCTAATTCGTTTGTTTCGCATGCGGTTGAAGCTAAATCAAGATTATCACAAGTATATGAAGATAAACCATTTGTTTCGCAAGAATATGAAGCTAAACCATGTGTGTCGCTTGGATTCGAAGCTAAATCTTGTGTTTCGCATGGATTTGAAACTAACTCGATTGTTTCGACTGCATTTGAAGCTAAATCATGTTTATCACAAGTATCTGAATCTAAACCATTTGTTTCGCAAGAATGTGAAGCTAAACCATGTGTTTCGCATGAATTTGAAGCTAAATCATGTGTTTCGCATAGACTTGATGCTAACTCGTTTGTTTCGCCTGCATTTGAAGCTATATCATTTCTATCGCAGGTATTTGAAGCTAACTCATTCGTATCGCATCGATTTGAAGCTAAGCCTTCTACTTCGCATTGATTTGAAACTAAATCATGTGTTTCGCTTGGATTTGAAGTCAACTTGTTTGTTTCGCCTGCAGTTGAAGCTATATCAATTATATAACAAGTATTTGAATCTAAATCATTTGTGTCGCATGGCTTTGAAGATAAACCTTCTACTTTGCATTAACTTGAAGGTAAATCATGTGTTTCGTATGGATTTGAAGCTTACTCGTTTGTTTCGCCTGCATTTGAAGCTATATCATTTAATCGCAAGTATGTGAAGCTAAATAATCTGTTTCGCATGATTTTTAAGCTAAATCATGTGTTCCGCATGGATATGAAACTACGCCTTCTACTTCGCATTGATTTTTAGCTAAATCATGTGTTTCGCATGGATTTTTATGCTAACTCGTTTGTTTCGCATGCATTTGAAGCTGTATCACTAAAATTCACAAGTATTTGAAGCTAAGTCATTTGATTCGCATGGATATGAAGCTAAGCCTTCTACTTGGCATTGATTTGAAGCTAAATCATGTGTTCCGCTTGGATTTGAAGCTAACTCGTTTGTTTTGCCTGCATTTGAAGGTATATCGTTTATATCGCAAGTATTTGAAGCTAAATCATTTGTTTCGTATGAATTTTAAGCTAAATCATGAGTTTCGCATGGAATTGAAGCTACCTGGTTTGGTTCGCCTGCACGTGAAGCTAGCTCACTTGTATCGCAAGTATTTGAAGAAAAATCATTTGTTTCGCATGGATTTGAAGCTAACTCGTTCGTTTCGCCTGCATTTGAAGCTATATTAATTATATCGCAAGTATTTGAAGAAAAATCATTTGTGTCGCATGGCTTTGAAGATAAACCTTCTACTTTGCATTAATTTGAAGTTAAATCATGTGTATCGCTTGGATTTGAAGCTAACTCGTTTGTTTCGTCTGCATTTGAAGCTATATCATTTACGTCGCAAGTATGTGATGCTAAGGCATTTGTTTCGCATGGATAAGAAGCTAAGCCATCTACTTCGTATTGATTTGAAGCTAAATCATGTGTCTCGCTTGGTTTTAAAGCTAATTCGTTTGTTTCGCATGCGGTTGAAGCTAAATCAAGATTATCACAAGTATATGAAGATAAACCATTTGTTTCGCAAGAATATGAAGCTAAACCATGTGTGTCGCTTGGATTCGAAGCTAAATCTTGTGTTTCGCATGGACTTGAAACTAACTCGATTGTTTCGACTGCATTTGAAGCTAAATCATGTTTATCACAAGTATCTGAATCTAAACCATTTGTTTCGCAAGAATGTGAAGCTAAACCATGTGTTTCGCATGAATTTGAAGCTAAATCATGTGTTTCGCATAGCCTTGATGCTAACTCGTTTGTTTCGCCTGCATTTGAAGCTATATCATTTCTATCGCAGGTATTTGAAGCTAACTCATTCGTATCGCATCGATTTGAAGCTAAGCCTTCTACTTCGCATTGATTTGAAACTAAATCATGTGTTTCGCTTGGATTTGAAGTCAACTTGTTTGTTTCGCCTGCAGTTGAAGCTATATCAATTATATAACAATTATTTGAATCTAAATCATTTGTGTCGCATGGCTTTGAAGATAAACCTTCTACTTTGCATTAATTTGAAGGTAAATCATGTGTTTCGTATGGATTTGAAGGTTACTCGTTTGTTTCGCCTGCATTTGAAGGTATATCGTTTATATCGCAAGTATGTGAAGCTAAATAATCTGTTTCGCATGAATTTTAAGCTAAATCATGTGTTCCGCATGGATATGAAGCTACGCCTTCTACATCGCATTGATTTTTAGCTAAATCATGAGTTTCGCATGGATTTGATGCTAACTCGTTTGTTTCGCATGCATTTGAAGCTGTATCACTTAAATTCGCAAGTATTTGAAGCTAAGTCATTTGATTCGCATGGATATGAAGCTAAGCCTTCTACTTGGCATTGATTTGAAGCTAAATCATGTGTTCCGCTTGGATTTGAAGCTAACTCGTTTGTTTTGCCTGCATTTGAAGGTATATCGTTTATATCGCAAGTATTTGAAGCTAAATCATTTGTGTCGCATGGCTTTGAAGATAAACCTTCTACTTTGCATTAATTTGAAGTTAAATCATGTGTATCGCTTGGATTTGAAGCTAACTCGTTTGTTTGCATGCATTTGAAGCTGTATCACTTATATTTGCAAGTATTTGAAGCTAAGTCATTTGTTTCGCATGGATAAGAAGCTAAGCCATCTACTTCGTATTGATTTGAAGCTAAATCATGTGTCTCGCTTGGTTTTAAAGCTAATTCGTTTGTTTCGCATGCGGTTGAAGCTAAATCAAGATTATCACAAGTATATGAAGATAAACCATTTGTTTCGCAAGAATATGAAGCTAAACCATGTGTGTCGCTTGGATTCGAAGCTAAATCTTGTGTTTCGCATGGATTTGAAACTAACTCGATTGTTTCGACTGCATTTGAAGCTAAATCATGTTTATCACAAGTATCTGAATCTAAACCATTTGTTTCGCAAGAATGTGAAGCTAAACCATGTGTTTCGCATGAATTTGAAGCTAAATCATGTGTTTCGCATAGACTTGATGCTAACTCGTTTGTTTCGCCTGCATTTGAAGCTATATCATTTCTATCGCAGGTATTTGAAGCTAACTCATTCGTATCGCATCGATTTGAAGCTAAGCCTTCTACTTCGCATTGATTTGAAACTAAATCATGTGTTTCGCTTGGATTTGAAGTCAACTTGTTTGTTTCGCCTGCAGTTGAAGCTATATCAATTATATAACAAGTATTTGAATCTAAATCATTTGTGTCGCATGGCTTTGAAGATAAACCTTCTACTTTGCATTAATTTGAAGGTAAATCATGTGTTTCGTATGGATTTGAAGCTTACTCGTTTGTTTCGCCTGCATTTGAAGCTATATCATTTAATCGCAAGTATGTGAAGCTAAATAATCTGTTTCGCATGATTTTTAAGCTAAATCATGTGTTCCGCATGGATATGAAACTACGCCTTCTACTTCGCATTGATTTTTAGCTAAATCATGTGTTTCGCATGGATTTTATGCTAACTCGTTTGTTTCGCATGCATTTGAAGCTGTATCACTAAAATTCACAAGTATTTGAAGCTAAGTCATTTGATTCGCATGGATATGAAGCTAAGCCTTCTACTTGGCATTGATTTGAAGCTAAATCATGTGTTCCGCTTGGATTTGAAGCTAACTCGTTTGTTTTGCCTGCATTTGAAGGTATATCGTTTATATCGCAAGTATTTGAAGCTAAATCATTTGTTTCGTATGAATTTTAAGCTAAATCATGAGTTTCGCATGGAATTGAAGCTACCTGGTTTGGTTCGCCTGCACGTGAAGCTAGCTCACTTGTATCGCAAGTATTTGAAGAAAAATCATTTGTTTCGCATGGATTTGAAGCTAACTCGTTCGTTTCGCCTGCATTTGAAGCTATATTAATTATATCGCAAGTATTTGAAGAAAAATCATTTGTGTCGCATGGCTTTGAAGTTAAACCTTCTACTTTGCATTAATTTGAAGTTAAATCATGTGTTTCGCTAGGATTTGAAGCTAACTCGTTTGTTTCGTCTGCATTTGAAGCTATATCATTTACGTCGCAAGTATGTGAAGCTAAGTCATTTGTTTCGCATGGATAAGAAGCTAAGCCATCTACTTCGTATTGATTTGAAGCTAAATCCTTGTGTCTCGCTTGGTTTTAAAGCTAATTCGTTTGTTTCGCATGCGGTTGAAGCTAAATCAAGATTATCACAAGTATATGAAGCTAAACCATTTGTTTCGCAAGAATATGAAGCTAAACCATGTGTGTCGCTTGGATTCGAAGCTAAATCTTGTGTTTCGCATGGATTTGAAACTAACTCGATTGTTTCGACTGCATTTGAAGCTAAATCATGTTTATCACAAGTATCTGAATCTAAACCATTTGTTTCGCAAGAATGTGAAGCTAAACCATGTGTTTCGCATGAATTTGAAGCTAAATTATGTGTTTCGCATAGACTTGATGCTAACTCGTTTGTTTCGCCTGCATTTGAAGCTATGTCATTTCTATCGCAGGTATTTGAAGCTAATTCATTCGTATCGCATCGATTTGAAGCTAAGCCTTCTACTTCGCATTGATTTGAAACTAAATCATGTGTTTCGCTTGGATTTGAAGTTAGCTCGTTTGTTTCGCCTGCAGTTGAAGCTATATCAATTATATAACAATTATTTGAATCTAAATCATTTGTGTCGCATGGCTTTGAAGATAAACCTTCTACTTTGCATTAATTTGAAGGTAAATCATGTGTTTCGTATGGATTTGAAGGTTACTCGTTTGTTTCGCCTGCATTTGAAGCTATATCATTTAATCGCAAGTATGTGAAGCTAAATAATCTGTTTCGCATGAATTTTAAGCTAAATCATGTGTTCCGCATGGATATGAAGCTACGCCTTCTACTTCGCATTGATTTTTAGCTAAATCATGAGTTTCGCATGAATTTGATGCTAACTCGATTGTTTCGCATGCATTTGAAGCTGTATCACTTAAATTCGCAAGTATTGAAGCTAAATCATTTGATTCGCATGGATATGAAGCTAAGACCTTCAACTTGGCATTGATTTGAAGCTAAATCATGTGTTTCGCTTGGTTTTAAAGTCAACTCATTTGTTACGCATGCGGTTGAATCTAAATCATGTTTATCACAAGTATCTGAATCTAAACCATTTGTTTCGCAAGAATATGAAGCTAAACCATGTGTTTCACATGAATTTGAAGCTAAATGATGTGTTCCGCATGGATTTGAAGCTAACTCGTTTGTTTTGCCTACATTTGAAGGTATATCGTTTATATCGCAAGTATTTGAAGCTAAATCATTTGTTTCCATGGATTTGAAGTTAAGCCATCTACTTCGCATTGATTTGAAACTAAATCATGTGTCTCGCTTGGATTTGAAGCTAACACGTTTGTTTCGGCTGCATTTGAAGCTATATCAATTATATAACAAGTATTTGAAGCTAAATCATTTGTGTCGCATGACTTTGAAGATAAACCTACTACTTTGCATTAATTTGAAGGTAAATCATGTGTTTCGTATGGATTTGAAGCTAACTCGTTTGTTTCGCCTGCATTTGAATCTAGTTCACTTGTATCGCAAGTATTTGAAGAAAAATCATTTGTTTCGCATGGATTTGAAGCTACCTCGTTTGTTTCGCATGCATTTGAAGCTGTATCACTTATATTCGCAAGTATTTGAAGCTATGTCATTTGTTTCGTATGGATATGAAGCTAAGCCATCTACTTCGCATTGATTTGAAGCTAAATCACGTGTCTCGCTTGGTTTTAATGCTAACTCGTTTGTTTCGCATGCGGTTGAAGCTAAATCACGTTTATCACAAGTATATGAAGCTAAATCATTTGTTTCGCAAGAATATGAAGCTAAACCATGTGTTTCGTTTGGATTTGAAGCTAAACCTTCTACTTCGCATTGATTGGAAGCTAAACCATTTGATTCCCTTGAAGCTAAATCAATTGTTTCGCATGGATTTGGAGCTAAACCTTCTACATCGCATTGATTTGAAGCTAAATCATGTGTATCGCATGGATTTGAAGCTAATCGTTCTACTTCGCATTGATTTGAAGCTTAATCATGTGTTTCGCATGGATTTGAAGTTAACTCGTTTGTTTCGCCTGCATTTGAGGCTATATCATTTATATCGCAGGTATTTGAAGCTAAATCATTTGTGTCGCATGGATTTGAAGGTAAGCCTTCTACTTCGCATTGATTGGAAGCTAATTCATGTGTATAGCATGAATTTGAAGCTAACTCGTTTGTTTCGCATGGATTTGAAGCAAACTCGTTTGTTTCGCCTGCATTTGAAGCTACATCATGTATATCACAAGTATTTGAAGCTAAATCATTTGATTCGCATGGATTTGAAGCCTAGCTTTCTACTTCGCATTGATTTGAAGCTAAATCATTTGTTTCGCTTGGATTTGAAGCTAAGCCTTCTACTTCGCATTGATTGGAAGCTGAATCATATGTTTCGCATGGATTTGAAGCTAACTAGCTTGTTTCGGATGCAGTCTTAGTTAAATCAAGAATATCACAAGTATTTGAAGATTAACCGATTGCTTCGCATTGATTTGAAGATAAGCCTTTTACTTCGCATAGATTTGAAGTTATATCATGTGTTCCGCATGGATTTGAACCAAACTCGTTTGTTTCGCCTGCATTTGAAGCTATATCATGTATATCAAAAGTAATTGTAGCTAAACCATGTGCTTCGCTTGGATTTGAAGCTAAGCCTTCTACTTCGCATTGATTAGAAGCTAAATCATGTGATTCGCGTGGATTGGAAGCTAAATCATTTTCTTTTGCATGGATTGGAATCTAACTCGTTTGTTTCGCCTGCATTTGGAGCTATATCATTTATATCGCAAGTATTTGAAGCTAAATCATTTGTGTCGCATGGTTTTGAAGCTAAACCTTCTACGTAGCATTGATTTGCAGCTAAATCATGTGCCTCGCATGGATTTGAAGCTAACTCGTTTGTTTCGCCTGCATTTGAAGCTATATCATTTATATCGCAAGTATTTGAAGCTATAACATTAGTTTCGCATTGATTTGAAGCTAAGCTTTCTACTTCGCATTGATTTGAAGCTAAATCATCTGTTTCGCTTGGATTTGAAGCTAAACCTTCTACTTCGCATTGATTGGAAGCTGAATCATGTGTTTCGCATGGATTTGAAGCTACCTGGTTTGTTTCGCCTGCATTTGAAGCTAGTTCACTTGTATTGCAAGTATTTGAAGAAAAATCATTTGTTTCGCATGGATTTGAAGCTATCTCGTTTGTTTCGCCTGCAGTTGAATCTATATCACTTATATCGCAAGTATTTGAAGCTAAATCATTTGTTCCGCATGGATTTGGAGCTACGCCTTCTACTTCGCACTGATTTGAAGCTAAATCATGTGTTTCGCATGGATTTCGTGCTAACTCGTTTGTTTCGAATGCATTTGAAGCTGTATCACTTATATTCCAAAGTATTTGAAGCTAAGTCATTTGATTCGCATGGATATGAAGCTATGCCTTCTACTTCGCATCGACTTGAAGCTAAATCATGTGTTTCGCTTGGTTTTAAAGCTAACTCGTTTGTTTCGCATGCGGTTGATGCTAAATCATGTTTATCTCAAGCATACGAAGCTAAACCATTTGCTTCGCAATAATATGAAGCTAAACCATGTGTTTCGCTTGGATTTGAAGCTAAATCATGTGTTTCTCATGTATTTGAAGCTAATCGTTCTACTTCGCATTGATTTGAAGCTAAATCATGTGTATCGCATGGATGTGAAGCTAACTCGTTTGTTTCGCCTGCATTTGAGGTTATATCATTTATATCTCAGGTATTTGAAGCTCAATCATTTGTGTCGCATGGATTTGAAGCTAAGCCTTCTACTTCGCATTGACTGGAAGCTAAATCATGTGTTTTGCATGGATTTGAAGCTAACTCGTTTATTTCGCATGGATTTGAAGCAAACTCGTTTGTTTCGCCTGCATTTGAAGCTATATCACGTATATCACAAGTATTTGAAGATAAATCATTTGATTCGGATGGATTTGAAGCCTAGTTTTCTACTTCGCATTGATTTGAAGCTAAATCATGTGTTTCGCTTGGATTTGAAGCTAAGCCTTCTACTTCGCATTGATTGGAAGCTGAATCATGTGTTTCGCATGGATTTGAAGCTAACTCGCTTGTTTCGGATGCAGTCGTAGTTAAATCCAGAATATCACAAGTATTTGATGATTAACCGATTGCTTCGCATTGATTTGAAGCTAAACCTTTTACTTCGCATTGATTTGAAGTTATATCATGTGTTCCGCATGGATTTGAACCAAACTCGTTTGTTTCGCCTGCATTTGAAGCTATATCATGTATATCACAAGTAATTGAAGCTAAATCATTTGATTCGCATCGATTTGAAGCCTAGCTTTCTACCTCGCATTGATTTGAATCTAAATAATTTGTTTCGCTTGGATTTGAAGCTAAACCTTCTACTTCGCATTGATTGGAAGCTAAATCATGTGTTTCGCATAGATTTGAAGCTAACTCGTTTGCTTCGCCTGCAGTTGAAGCTAAATCATGTACATCACAATTATTTGAAGCTAAACCATTTGATTCGTGTAGATTTGAAGCTAAGCCTTCTAGTGCGCTTTGATTTGAAGCTAAATCATGTGTATCTCTTGTATTTGAAGCTAAGACTTCTACTTCGCATTGATTGGAAGCTATACCATGTGTTTTGCATGGATTTGAAGCTAACACGTTTTATTCGCCTGCGTTTGAAGCTAAATCAATTATATTCGCAAGTATTTGAAGTCAAATCAGTTGTTTCGCATGGATTTGGAGCTATCCCGTTGGTTTCGCCTGCAGTCGAATCTATGTCACTTATATCGCAAGTATCTGAGGATAAATTATTTGTGTCGCATGGATTTGAAGCTAAACCTTCTACATCGCATTGATTTGAAGCTAAATCATTTGTTTCGCATGGATTTGGAGCTAAACCTTCTACATCGCATTGATTTGCAGCTAACTCATGTGTTTCGCTTGGATTTGAAGCTAACTCGTTTGTTTCGCCTGCATTTGAAGCTATATCATGCATATCACAAGTATTTGAGACTAAATCATTTGACTAGCATGGATTTGAAGCTAAATAGTGTGTTTCGCTTGGATTTGTTGCTAACTCGTTTGTTTCGCCTGCATTTGAAGCTATATCATGCATATCACAAGTATTTGAGACTAAATCATTTGATTCGCATGGATTTGAAGCAAAGCCTTCAACTTCGCATTTATTTGAAGCTAAATCATTTGTTTCCCTTAGATTTGAAGCTAACACGATTGATTCGCATGTAGTTGAAAGTAAATCATGTTTATCACAAGTATCTGAAGCTAAACCATTTGTTTCGCAAGAATATGAATCTAAACCATGTGTTTCTCATGGATTTGAAGCTAAATCATGTGTTTCGCATGGATTTGAAGTTAACTGGTTTGTTTCGCATGCAGTTGAAGGTAAATCCTATATACCACAAGTATTTGAAGCTAAACCATTTGTTTCACATTGATGTGATGCTAAGCATTCAACTTCGCATTGATTTGAAGCTAAATCATTTGTTTCCCTTGCATTTCAAGCTAACGCGATTGTTTCGCATGCAGTTTAAGATAAATCATGTTTATCACAAGTATCTGAAGCTAAACCATTTGTTTCGCAAGAATATGAAGCTAAACCATGTGTTTCTCATGGATTTGAAGCTAAATCATGTGTTTCGCATGGATTTCAAGCTAACTCGTTTGTTTCACCTGCATTTGAATCTAAATCAAGCATATCACAAGTAATTGAGACTAAATCATTTGATTCGCATGGATTTGAAGCTAAGCTTTCTACTTCGCATTGATTTGAAGCTAAATCATGTGTTTGGCTTGGATTTGAAGCTAACTCGTTTATTTAGCCTGCATTTGAATCTATATTATGCATATCACAAGTATTTAAGACTAAATAATTTGATTCTCATTGATTTGAAGCTAAGCCTTCAACTTCGCATTGATTTGAAGCTAAATCATTTGTTTCCTTTAGATTTGAAGCTAACGCAATTGATTCGCATGCAGTTGAAGGTAAATCATGTTTATCACAAGTATCTGAAGCTAAACCATTTGTTTCGCAAGAATATGAATCTAAACCATGTGTTTCTCATGGATTTGAAGCTAAATCGTTCGTTTAAAATCGCTATTTCGCAAGAATTTGTAGCGAAATCGTGTGTTTCGCATGATATTGACGCTAAATCGTTTGTTTCGCGTGGATTTTAAGCTAATTTGTGTATTTCGAATGAATCTGAAGCTAAATTGTTCATTTCGCATGAATTTGAAGCTAAATTGTTTGTTTAAAATCGCTATTTCACAAGAATTTGTAGCGAAATCGTGTGTTTCGCATGATATTGACGCTAAATCGTTTGTCTCGCGTGGATTTGAAGCTAATTCGTGTATTACGAATGAACCTGAAGCTAAATTGTTCATTTCGCATGAATTTGAAGCAAAATCGTTTGTTTAAAATCGCTATTTTGCACGAATTTGTAGCGAAATCGTGTATTTCGTATGATATTGACGTTAAATCGTTTGTCTCGCGTGAATTCGAAGCTAATTCGTGTATATCGAATGTATCTGGAGCTAAATTGTTCATTTCGCATGAATTTGAAGCTAAATCGTTTGTTTAAAATCGCTATTTTGCACGAATTTGTAGCGAAATCGTGTATTTCACATGATATTGACGTTAAGTCGTTTGTCTCGCGTGAACTCGAAGCTAATTCGTGTATTTCGAATGTATCTGGAGCTAAATTGTTCATTTCGCATGAATTTGATGATAAATCGTTTGTTTAAAATAGCTATTTCGCAAGAATTTGTAGCGAAATCGTGTGTTTCGCATGATATTGACGCTAAATCGTTTGTCTCGCGTGGATTTGTAGCTAATTCGTGTATTTCGAATGAATCTGAAGCTAAATTGTTCATTTCTCTTGAATTTGAAGCTAAATCGTTTGTTTAAAATCGCTATTTCGCACGAATTTGAGTCGAAATCGTGTATTTCGCATGATATTGACGTGAAATCGTTTGTCTCGCGTGGATCCGAAGCTAATTCGTGTATTTCGAATGAACCTGAAGCTAAATTGTTCATTTCGCATGAATTTGAAGCTAAATCGTTCGTTTGAAATCGCTATTTCGCACGAATTTGAAGCGAAATCGTGTGTTTCGCATGATATTGAAGTTAAATCGTTTGTTTCGCGTGGATTCGAAGCTAATTCGTGTATTTCGAATGAATCTAAAGCTAAATTGTTCATATCGCATGAATTTGAAACTAAATCGTTTGTTTAAAATCGCTATTTCGCAAGAATTTGTAGCAAAATCGTGTGTTTCGCATGATATTGACGTTAAATCGTTTTTCTCGCGTGGATTCGAAGCTAATTCGTGCATTTCGAATGAATCTAAAGCTAAATTGTTCATTTCGCTTGAATTTGAAGCTAAATCGTTCGTTTGAAATCATTATTTCGCACGAATTTGAAGCGAAATCGTGTGTTTCGCATGATATTGAGGTTAAATCGTATGTTTCGCGTGTATTTAAAACTAATTCGTGTATTTCGCATGAATCTGAAGCTAAATTGCTCATTTCGCATGAATGTGAAGCTAAATCGTTCGTTTAAAATCGCTATTTCTCAAGAATTTAAAGTGAAATCTTGTGTTTCGCATGATATTGACGCTAAATCGTTTGTTTTGCGTGGATTCGAAGCTAATTCGTATATTTCGCATGAATCTGAAGCTAGATTGTTCATTTCGCTTGAATTTGAAGCTAAATCGCTCGTTTAAAATCGCTATTTCGCAAGAATTTGTAGCGAAATCGTGTGTTTCGCATGATATTGACGTGAAATCGTTTGTCTCGCGTGGATTCGAAGCTAATTCGTGTATTTCGAATGTACCTGAAGCTAAATTGTTCATTTCGCATGAATTTGAAGCTAAATCGTTCGTTTGAAATAGTTATTTCGCACGAATTTGAAGCGAAATCGTGTGTTTCGCATGATATTGAAGTTAAATCGTATGTTTCGCGTGCATTTGAATCTAATTCGTGTATTTCGAATGAATCTGAAGCTAAATTGTTCATATCGCATGAATTTGAAAGTAAATCGTTTGTTTAAAATCGCTATTTCGCAAGAATTTGTAGCGAAATCGTGTGTTTCGCATGATATTGACGTTAAATCATTTGTCTCGCGTGGATTCGAAGCTAATTCGTGTATTTCGAATGAACCTGAAGCTAAATTGTTCATTTCGCATGAATTTGAAGCTAAATCGTTCGTTTGAAATCGCTATTTCTCACGAATTTGAAGCGAAATCGTGTGTTTCGCATGATATTGAAGTTAAATCGTTTGTTTCGCGTGGATTAGAAGCTAATTCGTGTATTTCGAATGAATCTAAAGCTAAATTGTTCATATCGCATGAATTTGAAACTAAATCGTTTGTTTAAAATCGCTATTTCGCAAGAATTTGTAGCAAAATCGTGTGTTTCGCATGATATTGACGTTAAATCGTTTTTCTCGCGTGGATTCGAAGCTAATTCGTGCATTTCGAATGAACCTGAAGCTAAATTGTTCATTTCGCATGAATTTGAAGCTAAATCGTTCGTTTGAAATCGCTATTTCGCACGAATTTGAAGCGAAATCGTGTGTTTCGCATGATATTGAAGTTAAATCGTTTGTTTCGCGTGGATTCGAAGCTAATTCGTGTATTTCGAATGAATCTAAAGCTAAATTGTTCATTTCGCTTGAATTTGAAGCTAAATCGTTCGTTTGAAATCATTATATCGCACGAATTTGAAGCGAGATCGTGTGTTTCGCATGATATTGAAGTTAAATCGTATGTTTCGCGTGTATTTAAAACTAATTCGTGTATTTCGAATGTATCTGAACATAAATTGATCATTTCGCATGAATTTGAAGCTAAATCGTTTGTTTAAAATCGCTATTTCGCAAGAATTTGTAGCGAAATCGTGTATTTCGCATGATATTGACGTTAAATCGTTTGTCTCGCGTGAATTCGAAGCTAATTCGTGTATTTCGAATGAATCTGAAGCTAAATTGTTCATTTCGCATGAATTTGAAACTAAATCGTTTGTTTAAAATCACTATTTCGCTCGAATTTGTAGGGATATGGTGTGTTTCGCTTGATATTGAAGTTAAATCGTATGTTTCGCGTATATTTAAAACTAATTCGTGTATTTCTAATGTATCTGAACATAAATTGATCATTTCGCATGAATTTGAAGCTAAATCGTTTGTTTAAAATCGCTATTTCGCAAGAATTTGTAGCGAAATCGTGTATTTCGCATGATATTGACGTTAAATCGTTTGTCTCGCGTGAATTCGAAGCTAATTCGTGTATTTCGAATGAATCTGAAGCTAAATTGTTCATTTCGCATGAATTTGAAACTAAATCGTTTGTTTAAAATCTCTATTTCGCACGTATTTGAGTCGAAATCGTGTATTTCGCATGATATTGACTTTAAATCGTTTGTCTCGCGTGGATTCGAAGCTAATTCGTGTATTTCGAATGTATCTGGAGCTAAATTGTTCATTTCGCATGAATTTGAAGCTAAATCGTTCGTTTAAAATCGCTATTTTGCACGAATTTGTAGCGAAATCGTGTATTTCACATGATATTGACGTTAAATCGTTTGTCTCGCTTGAATTCGAAGCTAATTCGTGTGTTTCGAATGTATCTGCAGCTAAATTGTTCATTTCGCATGAATTTGATGATAAATCGTTTGTTTAAAATAGCTATTACGCAAGAATTTGTAGCGAAATCGTGTGTTTCGCATGATATTGACGCTAAATCGTTTGTCTCGCGTGGATTTGTAGCTAATTCGTGTATTTCGAATGAATCTGAAGCTAAATTGTTCATTTCTCTTGAATTTGAAGCTAAATCGTTTGTTTAAAATCGCTATTTCGCACGAATTTGAGTCGAAATCGTGTATTTCGCATGATATTGACGTGAAATCGTTTGTCTCGCGTGGATTCGAAGCTAATTCGTGTATTTCGAATGTACCTGAAGCTAAATTGTTCATTTCGCATGAATTTGAAGCTAAATCGTTCGTTTGAAATAGTTATTTCGCACGAATTTGAAGCGAAATCGTGTGTTTCGCATGATATTGAAGTTAAATCGTATGTTTCGCGTGCATTTGAATCTAATTCGTGTATTTCGAATGAATCTGAAGCTAAATTGTTCATATCGCATGAATTTGAAACTAAATCGTTTGTTTAAAATCGCTATTTCGCAAGAATTTGTAGCGAAATCGTGTGTTTCGCATGATATTGACGTTAAATCATTTGTCTCGCGTGGATTCGAAGCTAATTCGTGTATTTCGAATGAACCTGAAGCTAAATTGTTCATTTCGCATGAATTTGAAGCTAAATCGTTCGTTTGAAATCGCTATTTCTCACGAATTTGAAGCGAAATCGTGTGTTTCGCATGATATTGAAGTTAAATCGTTTGTTTCGCGTGGATTAGAAGCTAATTCGTGTATTTCGAATGAATCTAAAGCTAAATTGTTCATATCGCATGAATTTGAAACTAAATCGTTTGTTTAAAATCGCTATTTCGCAAGAATTTGTAGCAAAATCGTGTGTTTCGCATGATATTGACGTTAAATCGTTTTTCTCGCGTGGATTCGAAGCTAATTCGTGCATTTCGAATGAACCTGAAGCTAAATTGTTCATTTCGCATGAATTTGAAGCTAAATCGTTCGTTTGAAATCGCTATTTCGCACGAATTTGAAGCGAGATCGTGTGTTTCGCATGATATTGAAGTTAAATCGTATGTTTCGCGTGTATTTAAAACTAATTCGTGTATTTCGAATGTATCTGAACATAAATTGATCATTTCGCATGAATTTGAAGCTAAATCGTTTGTTTAAAATCGCTATTTCGCAAGAATTTGTAGCGAAATCGTGTATTTCGCATGATATTGACGTTAAATCGTTTGTCTCGCGTGAATTCGAAGCTAATTCGTGTATTTCGAACGAATCTGAAGCTAAATTGTTCATTTCGCATGAATTTGAAACTAAATCGTTTGTTTAAAATCACTATTTCGCTCGAATTTGTAGGGATATGGTGTGTTTCGCTTGATATTGAAGTTAAATCGTATGTTTCGCGTATATTTAAAACTAATTCGTGTATTTCTAATGTATCTGAACATAAATTGATCATTTCGCATGAATTTGAAGCTAAATCGTTTGTTTAAAATCGCTATTTCGCAAGAATTTGTAGCGAAATCGTGTATTTCGCATGATATTGACGTTAAATCGTTTGTCTCGCGTGAATTCGAAGCTAATTCGTGTATTTCGAATGAATCTGAAGCTAAATTGTTCATTTCGCATGAATTTGAAACTAAATCGTTTGTTTAAAATCACTATTTCGCTCGAATTTGTAGGGATATGGTGTGTTTCGCTTGATATTGAAGTTAAATCGTATGTTTCGCGTATATTTAAAACTAATTCGTGTATTTCTAATGTATCTGAACATAAATTGATCATTTCGCATGAATTTGAAGCTAAATCGTTTGTTTAAAATCGCTATTTCGCAAGAATTTGTAGCGAAATCGTGTATTTCGCATGATATTGACGTTAAATCGTTTGTCTCGCGTGAATTCGAAGCTAATTCGTGTATTTCGAATGAATCTGAAGCTAAATTGTTCATTTCGCATGAATTTGAAACTAAATCGTTTGTTTAAAATCTCTATTTCGCACGTATTTGAGTCGAAATCGTGTATTTCGCATGATATTGACTTTAAATCGTTTGTCTCGCGTGGATTCGAAGCTAATTCGTGTATTTCGAATGTACCTGAAGCTAAATTGTTCATTTCGCATGAATTTGAAACTAAATCGTTTGTTTAAAATCTCTATTTCGCACGCATTTGAGTCGAAATCGTGTATTTCGCATGATATTGACTTTAAATCGTTTGTCTCGCGTGGATTCGAAGCTAATTCGTTTATTTCGAATGAATCTGAAGCTAAATTGTTCATATCGCATGAATTTGAAACTAAATCGTTTGTTTAAAATCGCTATTTTGCACGAATTTGTAGCGAAATCGTGTATTTCACATGATATTGACGTTAAGTCGTTTGTCTCGCGTGAACTCGAAGCTAATTCGTGTATTTCGAATGAATCTAAAGCTAAATTGTTCATATCGCATGAATTTGATGATAAATCGTTTGTTTAAAATAGCTATTTCGCAAGAATTTGTAGCGAAATCGTGTGTTTCGCATGATATTGACGCTAAATCGTTTGTCTCGCGTGGATTTGTAGCTAATTCGTGTATTTCGAATGAATCTGAAGCTAAATTGTTCATTTCTCTTGAATTTGAAGCTAAATCGTTTGTTTAAAATCGCTATTTCGCACGAATTTGAGTCGAAATCGTGTATTTCGCATGATATTGACGTGAAATCGTTTGTCTCGCGTGGATCCGAAGCTAATTCGTGTATTTCGAATGAACCTGAAGCTAAATTGTTCATTTCGCATGAATTTGAAGCTAAATCGTTCGTTTGAAATCGCTATTTCGCACGAATTTGAAGCGAAATCGTGTGTTTCGCATGATATTGAAGTTAAATCGTTTGTTTCGCGTGGATTCGAAGCTAATTCGTGTATTTCGAATGAATCTAAAGCTAAATTGTTCATATCGCATGAATTTGAAACTAAATCGTTTGTTTAAAATCGCTATTTCGCAAGAATTTGTAGCAAAATCGTGTGTTTCGCATGATATTGACGTTAAATCGTTTTTCTCGCGTGGATTCGAAGCTAATTCGTGCATTTCGAATGAATCTAAAGCTAAATTGTTCATTTCGCTTGAATTTGAAGCTAAATCGTTCGTTTGAAATCATTATTTCGCACGAATTTGAAGCGAAATCGTGTGTTTCGCATGATATTGAGGTTAAATCGTATGTTTCGCGTGTATTTAAAACTAATTCGTGTATTTCGCATGAATCTGAAGCTAAATTGCTCATTTCGCATGAATGTGAAGCTAAATCGTTCGTTTAAAATCGCTATTTCTCAAGAATTTAAAGTGAAATCTTGTGTTTCGCATGATATTGACGCTAAATCGTTTGTTTCGCGTGGATTCGAAGCTAATTCGTATATTTCGCATGAATCTGAAGCTAGATTGTTCATTTCGCTTGAATTTGAAGCTAAATCGCTCGTTTAAAATCGTTATTTCGCAAGAATTTGTAGCGAAATCGTGTGTTTCGCATGATATTGACGTGAAATCGTTTGTCTCGCGTGGATTCGAAGCTAATTCGTGTATTTCGAATGTACCTGAAGCTAAATTGTTCATTTCGCATGAATTTGAAGCTAAATCGTTCGTTTGAAATAGTTATTTCGCACGAATTTGAAGCGAAATCGTGTGTTTCGCATGATATTGAAGTTAAATCGTATGTTTCGCGTGCATTTGAATCTAATTCGTGTATTTCGAATGAATCTGAAGCTAAATTGTTCATATCGCATGAATTTGAAAGTAAATCGTTTGTTTAAAATCGCTATTTCGCAAGAATTTGTAGCGAAATCGTGTGTTTCGCATGATATTGACGTTAAATCATTTGTCTCGCGTGGATTCGAAGCTAATTCGTGTATTTCGAATGAACCTGAAGCTAAATTGTTCATTTCGCATGAATTTGAAGCTAAATCGTTCGTTTGAAATCGCTATTTCTCACGAATTTGAAGCGCAATCGTGTGTTTCGCATGATATTGAAGTTAAATCGTTTGTTTCGCGTGGATTAGAAGCTAATTCGTGTATTTCGAATGAATCTAAAGCTAAATTGTTCATATCGCATGAATTTGAAACTAAATCGTTTGTTTAAAATCGCTATTTCGCATGAATTTGTAGCAAAATCGTGTGTTTCGCATGATATTGACGTTAAATCGTTTTTCTCGCGTGGATTCGAAGCTAATTCGTGCATTTCGAATGAACCTGAAGCTAAATTGTTCATTTCGCATGAATTTGAAGCTAAATCGTTCGTTTGAAATCGCTATTTCGCACGAATTTGAAGCGAAATCGTGTGTTTCGCATGATATTGAAGTTAAATCGTTTGTTTCGCGTGGATTCGAAGCTAATTCGTGTATTTCGAATGAATCTAAAGCTAAATTGTTCATTTCGCTTGAATTTGAAGCTAAATCGTTCGTTTGAAATCATTATATCGCACGAATTTGAAGCGAGATCGTGTGTTTCGCATGATACTGAAGTTAAATCGTATGTTTCGCGTGTATTTAAAACTAATTCGTGTATTTCGAATGTATCTGAACATAAATTGATCATTTCGCATGAATTTGAAGCTAAATCGTTTGTTTAAAATCGCTATTTCGCAAGAATTTGTAGCGAAATCGTGTATTTCGCATGATATTGACGTTAAATCGTTTGTCTCGCGTGAATTCGAAGCTAATTCGTGTATTTCGAATGAATCTGAAGCTAAATTGTTCATTTCGCATGAATTTGAAACTAAATCGTTTGTTTAAAATCTCTATTTCGCACGTATTTGAGTCGAAATCGTGTATTTCGCATGATATTGACTTTAAATCGTTTGTCTCGCGTGGATTCGAAGCTAATTCGTGTATTTCGAATGTATCTGGAGCTAAATTGTTCATTTCGCATGAATTTGAAGCTAAATCGTTCGTTTAAAATCGCTATTTTGCACGAATTTGTAGCGAAATCGTGTATTTCACATGATATTGACGTTAAATCGTTTGTCTCGCGTGAATTCGAAGCTAATTCGTGTGTTTCGAATGTATCTGCAGCTAAATTGTTCATTTCGCATGAATTTGATGATAAATCGTTTGTTTAAAATAGCTATTACGCAAGAATTTGTAGCGAAATCGTGTGTTTCGCATGATATTGACGCTAAATCGTTTGTCTCGCGTGGATTTGTAGCTAATTCGTGTATTTCGAATGAATCTGAAGCTAAATTGTTCATTTCTCTTGAATTTGAAGCTAAATCGTTTGTTTAAAATCGCTATTTCGCACGAATTTGAGTCGAAATCGTGTATTTCGCATGATATTGACGTGAAATCGTTTGTCTCGCGTGGATTCGAAGCTAATTCGTGTATTTCGAATGTACCTGAAGCTAAATTGTTCATTTCGCATGAATTTGAAGCTAAATCGTTCGTTTGAAATAGTTATTTCGCACGAATTTGAAGCGAAATCGTGTGTTTCGCATGATATTGAAGTTAAATCGTATGTTTCGCGTGCATTTGAATCTAATTCGTGTATTTCGAATGAATCTGAAGCTAAATTGTTCATATCGCATGAATTTGAAACTAAATCGTTTGTTTAAAATCGCTATTTCGCAAGAATTTGTAGCGAAATCGTGTGTTTCGCATGATATTGACGTTAAATCATTTGTCTCGCGTGGATTCGAAGCTAATTCGTGTATTTCGAATGAATCTGAAGCTAAATTGTTCATTTCGCATGAATTTGAAACTAAATCGTTTGTTTAAAATCTCTATTTCGCACGTATTTGAGTCGAAATCGTGTATTTCGCATGATATTGACTTTAAATCGTTTGTCTCGCGTGGATTCGAAGCTAATTCGTGTATTTCGAATGTATCTGGAGCTAAATTGTTCATTTCGCATGAATTTGAAGCTAAATCGTTCGTTTAAAATCGCTATTTTGCACGAATTTGTAGCGAAATCGTGTATTTCACATGATATTGACGTTAAATCGTTTGTCTCGCGTGAATTCGAAGCTAATTCGTGTGTTTCGAATGTATCTGCAGCTAAATTGTTCATTTCGCATGAATTTGATGATAAATCGTTTGTTTAAAATAGCTATTACGCAAGAATTTGTAGCGAAATCGTGTGTTTCGCATGATATTGACGCTAAATCGTTTGTCTCGCGTGGATTTGTAGCTAATTCGTGTATTTCGAATGAATCTGAAGCTAAATTGTTCATTTCTCTTGAATTTGAAGCTAAATCGTTTGTTTAAAATCGCTATTTCGCACGAATTTGAGTCGAAATCGTGTATTTCGCATGATATTGACGTGAAATCGTTTGTCTCGCGTGGATTCGAAGCTAATTCGTGTATTTCGAATGTACCTGAAGCTAAATTGTTCATTTCGCATGAATTTGAAGCTAAATCGTTCGTTTGAAATAGTTATTTCGCACGAATTTGAAGCGAAATCGTGTGTTTCGCATGATATTGAAGTTAAATCGTATGTTTCGCGTGCATTTGAATCTAATTCGTGTATTTCGAATGAATCTGAAGCTAAATTGTTCATATCGCATGAATTTGAAACTAAATCGTTTGTTTAAAATCGCTATTTCGCAAGAATTTGTAGCGAAATCGTGTGTTTCGCATGATATTGACGTTAAATCATTTGTCTCGCGTGGATTCGAAGCTAATTCGTGTATTTCGAATGAACCTGAAGCTAAATTGTTCATTTCGCATGAATTTGAAGCTAAATCGTTCGTTTGAAATCGCTATTTCTCACGAATTTGAAGCGAAATCGTGTGTTTCGCATGATATTGAAGTTAAATCGTTTGTTTCGCGTGGATTAGAAGCTAACTCGTGTATTTCGAATGAATCTAAAGCTAAATTGTTCATATCGCATGAATTTGAAACTAAATCGTTTGTTTAAAATCGCTATTTCGCAAGAATTTGTAGCAAAATCGTGTGTTTCGCATGATATTGACGTTAAATCGTTTTTCTCGCGTGGATTCGAAGCTAATTCGTGCATTTCGAATGAACCTGAAGCTAAATTGTTCATTTCGCATGAATTTGAAGCTAAATCGTTCGTTTGAAATCGCTATTTCGCACGAATTTGAAGCGAAATCGTGTGTTTCGCATGATATTGAAGTTAAATCGTTTGTTTCGCGTGGATTCGAAGCTAATTCGTGTATTTCGAATGAATCTAAAGCTAAATTGTTCATTTCGCTTGAATTTGAAGCTAAATCGTTCGTTTGAAATCATTATATCGCACGAACTTGAAGCGAGATCGTGTGTTTCGCATGATATTGAAGTTAAATCGTATGTTTCGCGTGTATTTAAAACTAATTCGTGTATTTCGAATGTATCTGAACATAAATTGATCATTTCGCATGAATTTGAAGCTAAATCGTTTGTTTAAAATCGCTATTTCGCAAGAATTTGTAGCGAAATCGTGTATTTCGCATGATATTGACGTTAAATCGTTTGTCTCGCGTGAATTCGAAGCTAATTCGTGTATTTCGAATGAATCTGAAGCTAAATTGATCATTTCGCATGAATTTGAAGCTAAATCGTTTGTTTAAAATCGCTATTTCGCAAGAATTTGTAGCGAAATCGTGTATTTCGCATGATATTGACGTTAAATCGTTTGTCTCGCATGAATTCGAAGCTAATTCGTGTATTTCGAATGAATCTGAAG
>NW_027477163.1:0-93323 GCF_051020955.1 Megalopta genalis
AAACGATTTAGCTTCAAATTCATGCGAAATGAACAATTTAGCTTCAGATTAATGCGAAATACACGAATTAGCTCTAAATCAATGCGAAACATACGATTTAGCAGAAATATCATGCGATATACACGATTTCGCTTCAAATTCTTGCGAAATAGCGATTTTAAACAAACGATTTAGCTTCAAATTCATGCGAAATGAACAATTTAGCTTCAGATTCATGCGAAATACACGAATTAGCTCTAAATCAACGCGAAACATACGATTTAGCAGAAATATCATGCGATATACACGATTTCGCTTCAAATTCTTGCGAAATAGCGATTTTAAACAAACGATTTAGCTTCAAATTCATGCGAAATGAACAATTTAGCTTCAGATTCATGCGAAATACACGAATTAGCTTTAAATCAACGTGAAATATACGATTTAGCTTCAATATCATGCGATATACACGATTTCGCTTCAAATTCGTGCGAAATAGCGATTTTAAACAAACGATTTAGCTACAAATTCATGTGATACGAACAATTTAGCTTCAGATTAATGCGAAATACACGAAATAGCTTCAAATCAACGCGAAACATACGATTTTGCAGAAATATCATGCGATATACACGATTTCGCTTCAAATTCTTGCGAAATAGCGATTTTAAACAAACGATATAGCTTCAAATTCATGTGATATGAACTATTTAACTTCAGATTCATGCGAAATACACGAATTAGCTTTAAATCAACGCGAAACATACGATTTAACTTCAATATCAAGCGATATACACGATTTGGCTTCAAATTCGTGAGAAATAGAGATTTTAAACAAACGATTTAGCTTCAAATTCATGCGAAATGAAAAATTTAGCTTGAGATTCATGCGAAATACAAGAATTAGCTTTAAACCAACGCGAAACATACGATATAGCTTCAATATCATGCGATATACACGATTTCGATTGAAATTCGTGCGAAATAGCGATTTTCAAAAAACGATTTAGCTTCAAATTCATGCGAAATGAACAATTTAGCTTCAGATTAATGCGAAATACACGAATTAGCTTTAAATCAACGCGAAACATACGATTTAGCAGAAATATCATGCGATATACACGATTTCGTTTCAAATTCTTGCGAAATAGCGATTTTAAACAAACGATTTAGCTTCAAATTCATGCGAAATGAACAATTTAGCTTCAGATTCATGCGAAATACACGAATTAGCTCTAAATCAACGCGAAACATACGATTTAGCAGAAATATCATGCGATATACACGATTTCGCTTCAAATTCTTGCGAAATAGCGATTTTAAACAAACGATTTAGCTTCAAATTCATGCGAAATGGACAATTTAGCTTCAGATTCATGCGAAATACACGAATTAGCTTTAAATCAACGTGAAATATACGATTTAGCTTCAATATCATGCGATATACACGATTTCGCTTCAAATTCGTGTGAAATAGCGATTTTAAACAAACGATTTAGCTACAAATTCATGTGATATGAACAATTTAGCTTCAGATTAATGCGAAATACACGAAATAGCTTCAAATCAACGCGAAACATACGATTTTGCAGAAATATCATGCGATATACACGATTTCGCTTCAAATTCTTGCGAAATAGCGATTTTAAACAAACGATATAGCTTCAAATTCATGTGATATGAACTATTTAACTTCAGATTCATGCGAAATACACGAATTAGCTTTAAATCAACGCGAAACATACGATTTAACTTCAATATCAAGCGATATACACGATTTGGCTTCAAATTCGTGAGAAATAGAGATTTTAAACAAACGATTTAGCTTCAAATTCATGCGAAATGAAAAATTTAGCTTGAGATTCATGCGAAATACACGAATTAGCTTTAAACCAACGCGAAACATACGATATAGCTTCAATATCATGCGATATACACGATTTCGCTTCAAATTCTTGCGAAATAGCGATTTTAAACAAACGATTTAGCTTCAAATTCATGTGATATGAACTATTTAACTTCAGATTCATGCGAAATACACGAATTAGCTCTAAATCAACGCGAAACATACGATTTAGCAGAAATATCATGCGATATACACGATTTCGCTTCATATTCGTGAGAAATAGCGATTTTAAACAAACGATTTAGCTTCAAATTCAGGCGAAATGAACAATTTAGCTTCAGATTCATGCGAAATACACGAATTAGCTTTAAATCAACGTGAAATATACGATTTAGCTTCAATATCATGCGATATACACGATTTCGCTTCAAATTCGTGCGAAATACAGATTTTAAACAAACGATTTAGCTTCAAATTCATGCGAAATGATCAATTTAGCTTCAGATTAATGCGAAATACACGAATTAGCTTTAAATCAACGCGAAACAAACGATTTAGCTTCAATATCATGCGAAACACACGATTTCGATTGAAATTCGTGCGAAATAGCGATTTTCAAAAAACGATTTAGCTTCAAATTCATGCGAAATGAACAATTTAGCTTCAGATTAATGCGAAATACACGAATTAGCTTTAAATCAACGCGAAACATACGATTTAGCAGAAATATCATGCGATATACACGATTTCGTTTCAAATTCTAGCGAAATAGCGATTTTAAACAAACGATTTAGCTTCAAATTCATGCGAAATGAACAATTTAGCTTCAGATTCATGCGAAATACACGAATTAGCTTTAAATCAACGCGAAACATACGATTTAGCTTCATTATCATGCGATATACACGATTTCGCTTCAAATTCGTGCGAAATAGCGATTTTAAACAAACGATTTAGCTTCAAATTCATGCGAAATGAACAATTTAGCTTCAGATTAATGCGAAATACACGAATTAGCTCTAAATCAACGCGAAACATACGATTTAGCAGAAATATCATGCGATATACACGATTTCGCCTCAAATTCTTGCGAAATAGCGATTTTAAACAAACGATTTAGCTTCAAATTCATGCGAAATGAACAATTTAGCTTCATATTCATGCGAAATACACGAATTAGCTCTAAATCAACGCGAAACATACGATTTAGCAGAAATATCATGCGATATACACGATTTCGCTTCAAATTCTTGCGAAATAGCGATTTTAAACAAACGATTTAGCTTCAAATTCATGCGAAATGAACAATTTAGCTTCAGATTCATGCGAAATACACGAATTAGCTTTAAATCAACGTGAAATATACGATTTAGCTTCAATATCATGCGATATACACGATTTCGCTTCAAATTCGTGCGAAATAGCGATTTTAAACAAACGATTTAGCTACAAATTCATGTGATATGAACAATTTAGCTTCAGATTAATGCGAAATACACGAAATAGCTTCAAATCAACGCGAAACATACGATTTTGCAGAAATATCATGCGATATACACGATTTCGCTTCAAATTCTTGCGAAATAGCGATTTTAAACAAACGATATAGCTTCAAATTCATGTGATATGAACTATTTAACTTCAGATTCATGCGAAATACACGAATTAGCTTTAAATCAACGCGAAACATACGATTTAACTTCAATATCAAGCGATATACACGATTTGGCTTCAAATTCGTGAGAAATAGAGATTTTAAACAAACGATTTAGCTTCAAATTCATGCGAAAAGAAAAATTTAGCTTGAGATTCATGCGAAATACACGAATTAGCTTTAAACCAACGCGAAACATACGATATAGCTTCAATATCATGCGATATACACGATTTCGCTTCAAATTCTTGCGAAATAGCGATTTTAAACAAACGATTTAGCTTCAAATTCATGCGAAATGAACAATTTAGCTTCAGATTCATGCGAAATACACGAATTAGCTCTAAATCAACGCGAAACATACGATTTAGCAGAAATATCATGCGATATACACGATTTCGCTTCATATTCGTGAGAAATAGCGATTTTAAACAAACGATTTAGCTTCAAATTCAAGCGAAATGAACAATTTAGCTTCAGATTCATGCGAAATACACGAATTAGCTTTAAATCAACGTGAAATATACGATTTAGCTTCAATATCATGCGATATACACGATTTCGCTTCAAATTCGTGCGAAATACAGATTTTAAACAAACGATTTAGCTTCAAATTCATGCGAAATGAACAATTTTGCTTCAGATTAATGCGAAATACACGAATTAGCTTTAAATCAACGCGAAACAAACGATTTAGCTTCAATATCATGCGAAACACACGATTTCGATTGAAATTCGTGCGAAATAGCGATTTTCAAAAAACGATTTAGCTTCAAATTCATGCGAAATGAACAATTTAGCTTCAGATTAATGCGAAATACACGAATTAGCTTTAAATCAACGCGAAACATACGATTTAGCAGAAATATCATGCGATATACACGATTTCGTTTCAAATTCTTGCGAAATAGCGATTTTAAACAAACGATTTAGCTTCAAATTCATGCGAAATGAACAATTTAGCTTCAGATTCATGCGAAATACACGAATTAGCTTTAAATCAACGCGAAACATACGATTTAGCTTCAATATCATGCGATATACACGATTTCGCTTCAAATTCGTGCGAAATAGCGATTTTAAACAAACGATTTAGCTTCAAATTCATGCGAAATGAAAAATTTAGCTTGAGATTCATGCGAAATACAAGAATTAGCATTAAACCAACGCGAAACATACGATATAGCTTCAATATCATGCGATATACACGATTTCGATTGAAATTCGTGCGAAATAGCGATTTTCAAAAAACGATTTAGCTTCAAATTCATGCGAAATGAACAATTTAGCTTCAGATTAATGCGAAATACACGAATTAGCTTTAAATCAACGCGAAACATACGATTTAGCAGAAATATCATGCGATATACACGATTTCGTTTCAAATTCTTGCGAAATAGCGATTTTAAACAAACGATTTAGCTTCAAATTCATGCGAAATGAACAATTTAGCTTCAGATTCATGCGAAATACACGAATTAGCTCTAAATCAACGCGAAACATACGATTTAGCAGAAATATCATGCGATATACACGATTTCGCTTCAAATTCTTGCGAAATAGCGATTTTAAACAAACGATTTAGCTTCAAATTCATGCGAAATGGACAATTTAGCTTCAGATTCATGCGAAATACACGAATTAGCTTTAAATCAACGTGAAATATACGATTTAGCTTCAATATCATGCGATATACACGATTTCGCTTCAAATTCGTGTGAAATAGCGATTTTAAACAAACGATTTAGCTACAAATTCATGTGATATGAACAATTTAGCTTCAGATTAATGCGAAATACACGAAATAGCTTCAAATCAACGCGAAACATACGATTTTGCAGAAATATCATGCGATATACACGATTTCGCTTCAAATTCTTGCGAAATAGCGATTTTAAACAAACGATATAGCTTCAAATTCATGTGATATGAACTATTTAACTTCAGATTCATGCGAAATACACGAATTAGCTTTAAATCAACGCGAAACATACGATTTAACTTCAATATCAAGCGATATACACGATTTGGCTTCAAATTCGTGAGAAATAGAGATTTTAAACAAACGATTTAGCTTCAAATTCATGCGAAATGAAAAATTTAGCTTGAGATTCATGCGAAATACACGAATTAGCTTTAAACCAACGCGAAACATACGATATAGCTTCAATATCATGCGATATACACGATTTCGCTTCAAATTCTTGCGAAATAGCGATTTTAAACAAACGATTTAGCTTCAAATTCATGTGATATGAACTATTTAACTTCAGATTCATGCGAAATACACGAATTAGCTCTAAATCAACGCGAAACATACGATTTAGCAGAAATATCATGCGATATACACGATTTCGCTTCATATTCGTGAGAAATAGCGATTTTAAACAAACGATTTAGCTTCAAATTCAGGCGAAATGAACAATTTAGCTTCAGATTCATGCGAAATACACGAATTAGCTTTAAATCAACGTGAAATATACGATTTAGCTTCAATATCATGCGATATACACGATTTCGCTTCAAATTCGTGCGAAATACAGATTTTAAACAAACGATTTAGCTTCAAATTCATGCGAAATGAACAATTTAGCTTCAGATTAATGCGAAATACACGAATTAGCTTTAAATCAACGCGAAACAAACGATTTAGCTTCAATATCATGCGAAACACACGATTTCGATTGAAATTCGTGCGAAATAGCGATTTTCAAAAAACGATTTAGCTTCAAATTCATGCGAAATGAACAATTTAGCTTCAGATTAATGCGAAATACACGAATTAGCTTTAAATCAACGCGAAACATACGATTTAGCAGAAATATCATGCGATATACACGATTTCGTTTCAAATTCTTGCGAAATAGCGATTTTAAACAAACGATTTAGCTTCAAATTCATGCGAAATGAACAATTTAGCTTCAGATTCATGCGAAATACACGAATTAGCTTTAAATCAACGCGAAACATACGATTTAGCTTCATTATCATGCGATATACACGATTTCGCTTCAAATTCGTGCGAAATAGCGATTTTAAACAAACGATTTAGCTTCAAATTCATGCGAAATGAACAATTTAGCTTCAGATTAATGCGAAATACACGAATTAGCTCTAAATCAACGCGAAACATACGATTTAGCAGAAATATCATGCGATATACACGATTTCGCTTCAAATTCTTGCGAAATAGCGATTTTAAACAAACGATTTAGCTTCAAATTCATGCGAAATGAACAATTTAGCTTCATATTCATGCGAAATACACGAATTAGCTCTAAATCAACGCGAAACATACGATTTAGCAGAAATATCATGCGATATACACGATTTCGCTTCAAATTCTTGCGAAATAGCGATTTTAAACAAACGATTTAGCTTCAAATTCATGCGAAATGAACAATTTAGCTTCAGATTCATGCGAAATACACGAATTAGCTTTAAATCAACGTGAAATATACGATTTAGCTTCAATATCATGCGATATACACGATTTCGCTTCAAATTCGTCCGAAATAGCGATTTTAAACAAACGATTTAGCTACAAATTCATGTGATATGAACAATTTAGCTTCAGATTAATGCGAAATACACGAAATAGCTTCAAATCAACGCGAAACATACGATTTTGCAGAAATATCATGCGATATACACGATTTCGCTTCAAATTCTTGCGAAATAGCGATTTTAAACAAACGATATAGCTTCAAATTCATGTGATATGAACTATTTAACTTCAGATTCATGCGAAATACACGAATTAGCTTTAAATCAACGCGAAACATACGATTTAACTTCAATATCAAGCGATATACACGATTTGGCTTCAAATTCGTGAGAAATAGAGATTTTAAACAAACGATTTAGCTTCAAATTCATGCGAAAAGAAAAATTTAGCTTGAGATTCATGCGAAATACACGAATTAGCTTTAAACCAACGCGAAACATACGATATAGCTTCAATATCATGCGATATACACGATTTCGCTTCAAATTCTTGCGAAATAGCGATTTTAAACAAACGATTTAGCTTCAAATTCATGCGAAATGAACAATTTAGCTTCAGATTCATGCGAAATACACGAATTAGCTCTAAATCAACGCGAAACATACGATTTAGCAGAAATATCATGCGATATACACGATTTCGCTTCATATTCGTGAGAAATAGCGATTTTAAACAAACGATTTAGCTTCAAATTCAAGCGAAATGAACAATTTAGCTTCAGATTCATGCGAAATACACGAATTAGCTTTAAATCAACGTGAAATATACGATTTAGCTTCAATATCATGCGATATACACGATTTCGCTTCAAATTCGTGCGAAATACAGATTTTAAACAAACGATTTAGCTTCAAATTCATGCGAAATGAACAATTTTGCTTCAGATTAATGCGAAATACACGAATTAGCTTTAAATCAACGCGAAACAAACGATTTAGCTTCAATATCATGCGAAACACACGATTTCGATTGAAATTCGTGCGAAATAGCGATTTTCAAAAAACGATTTAGCTTCAAATTCATGCGAAATGAACAATTTAGCTTCAGATTAATGCGAAATACACGAATTAGCTTTAAATCAACGCGAAACATACGATTTAGCAGAAATATCATGCGATATACACGATTTCGTTTCAAATTCTTGCGAAATAGCGATTTTAAACAAACGATTTAGCTTCAAATTCATGCGAAATGAACAATTTAGCTTCAGATTCATGCGAAATACACGAATTAGCTTTAAATCAACGCGAAACATACGATTTAGCTTCAATATCATGCGATATACACGATTTCGCTTCAAATTCGTGCGAAATAGCGATTTTAAACAAACGATTTAGCTTCAAATTCATGCGAAATGAACAATTTAGCTTCAGATTAATGCGAATCACGAATTAGCTCTAAATCAACGCGAAACATACGATTTAGCAGAAATATCATGCGATATACACGATTTCGCTTCAAATTCTTGCGAAATAGCGATTTTAAACAAACGATTTAGCTTCAAATTCATGCGAAATGAACAATTTAGCTTCAGATTAATGCGAAATACACGAAATAGCTTCAAATCAACGCGAAACATACGATTTTGCAGAAATATCATGCGATATACACGATTTCGCTTCAAATTCTTGCGAAATAGCGATTTTAAACAAACGATTTAGCTTCAAATTCATGTGATATGAACTATTTAACTTCAGATTCATGCGAAATACACGAATTAGCTCTAAATCAACGCGAAACATACGATTTAGCTTCAATATCATGCGATATACACGATTTCGCTTCAAATTCGTGCGAAATAGCGATTTTAAACAAACGATTTAGCTACAAATTCATGGGATATGAACAATTTAGCTTCAGATTAATGCGAAATACACGAAATAGCTTCAAATCAACGCGAAACATACGATTTTGCAGAAATATCATGCGATATACACGATTTCGCTTCAAATTCTTGCGAAATAGCGATTTTAAACAAACGATATAGCTTCAAATTCATGTGATATGAACTATTTAACTTCAGATTCATGCGAAATACACGAATTAGCTTTAAATCAACGCGAAACATACGATTTAACTTCAATATCAAGCGATATACACGATTTGGCTTCAAATTCGTGAGAAATAGAGATTTTAAACAAACGATTTAGCTTCAAATTCATGCGAAATGAAAAATTTAGCTTCAGATTCATGCGAAATACACGAATTAGCTTATAACCAACGCGAAACATACGATATAGCTTCAATATCATGCGATATACACGATTTCGCTTCAATTCTTGCGAAATAGCGATTTTAAACAAACGATTTAGCTTCAAATTCATGTGATATGAACTATTTAACTTCAGATTCATGCGAAATACACGGAATTAGCTTTAAATCAACGCGAAACATACGATTTAGCAGAAATATCATGCGATATACACGATTTCGCTTCATATTCGTGAGAAATAGCGATTTTAAACAAACGATTTAGCTTCAAATTCAAGCGAAATGAACAATTTAGCTTCAGATTCATGCGAAATACACGAATTAGCTTTAAATCAACGTGAAATATACGATTTAGCTTCAATATCATGCGATATACACGATTCGCTTCAAATTCGTGCGAAATACAGATTTTAAACAAACGATTTAGTTTCAAATTCATGCGAAATGAACAATTTAGCTTCAGATTAATGCGAAATACACGAATTAGCTTTAAATCAACGCGAAACATACGATTTAGCAGAAATATCATGCGATATACACGATTTCGTTTCAAATTCTTGCGAAAGAGCGATTTTAAACAAACGATTTAGCTTCAAATTCATGCGAAATGAACAATTTAGCTTCAGATTCATGCGAAATACACGAATTAGCTTTAATCAACGCGAAACATACGATTTAGCTTCAATATCATGCGATATACACGATTTCGCTTCAAATTCGTGCGAAATAGCGATTTTAAACAAACGATTTAGCTTCAAATTCATGCGAAATGAACAATTTAGCTTCAGATTAATGCGAAATACACGAATTAGCTCTAAATCAACGCGAAACATACGATTTAGCAGAAATATCATGCGATATACACGATTTCGCTTCAAATTCTTGCGAAATAGCGATTTTAAACAAACGATTTAGCTTCAAATTCATGCGAAATGAACAATTTAGCTTCAGATTCATGCGAAATACACGAATTAGCTTTAAATCAACGCGAAACATACGATTTAGCTTCAATATCATGCGACATACACGATTTCGCTTCAAATTCTTGCGAAATAGCGATTTTAAACAAACGATTTAGCTTCAAATTCATGCGAAATGAACAATTTAGCTTCAGATTCATGCGAAATACACGAATTAGCTTTAAATCAACGTGAAATATACGATTTAGCTTCAATATCATGCGATATACACGATTTCGCTTCAAATTCGTGCGAAATACAGATTTTAAACAAGCGATTTAGCTTCAAATTCATGCGAAATGAACAATTTAGCTTCAGATTAATGCGAAATACACGAATTAGCTTTAAATCAACGCGAAACAAAACGATTTAGCTTCAATATCATGCGAAACACACGATTTCGATTGAAATTCGTGCGAAATAGCGATTTTAAACAAACGATTTAGCTTCAAATTCATGCGAAATGAACAATTTAGCTTCAGATTAATGCGAAATACACGAATTAGCTCTAAATCAACGCGAAACATACGATTTAGCTTCAATATCATGCGATATACACGATTTCGCTTCAAATTCTTGCGAAATAGCGATTTTAAACAAACGATTTAGCTTCAAATTCATGCGAAATGAACAATTTAGCTTCAGATTAATGCGAAATACACGAATTAGCTTAAATCAACGCGAAACATACGATTTAGCAGAAATATCATGCGATATACACGATTTCGTTTCAAATTCTTGCGAAATAGCGATTTTAAACAAACGATTTAGCTTCAAATTCATGCGAATGAACAATTTAGCTTCAGATTCATGCGAAATACACGAATTAGCTTTAAATCAACGCGAAACATACGATTTAGCTTCAATATCATGCGATATACACGATTTCGCTTCAAATTCGTGCGAAATAGCGATTTTAAACAAACGATTTAGCTTCAAATTCATGCGAAATGAACAATTTAGCTTCAGATTAATGCGAAATACACGAATTAGCTCTAAATCAACGCGAAACATACGATTTAGCAGAAATATCATGCGATATACACGATTTCGCTTCAATTCTTGCGAAATAGCGATTTTAAACAAACGATTTAGCTTCAAATTCATGCGAAATGAACAATTTAGCTTCAGATTCATGCGAAATACACGAATTAGCTCTAAATCAACGCGAAACATACGATTTAGCAGAAATATTCATGCGATATACACGATTTCGCTTCAAATTCTTGCGAAATAGCGATTTTAAACAAACGATTTAGCTTCAAATTCATGCGAAATGAACAATTTAGCTTCAGATTCATGCGAAATACACGAATTAGCTTTAAATCAACGTGAAATATACGATTTAGCTTCAATATCATGCGATATACACGATTTCGCTTCAAATTCGTGCGAAATAGCGATTTTAAACAAACGATTTAGCTACAAATTCATGTGATATGAACAATTTAGCTTCAGATTAATGCGAAATACACGAAATAGCTTCAAATCAACGCGAAACATACGATTTTGCAGAAATATCATGCGATATACACGATTTCGCTTCAAATTCTTGCGAAATAGCGATTTTAAACAAACGATATAGCTTCAAATTCATGTGATATGAACTATTTAACTTCAGATTCATGCGAAATACACGAATTAGCTTTAAATCAACGCGAAACATACGATTTAACTTCAATATCAAGCGATATACACGATTTGGCTTCAAATTTGTGAGAAATAGAGATTTTAAACAAACGATTTAGCTTCAAATTCATACGAAATGAAAAATTTAGCTTGAGATTCATGCGAAATACAAGAATTAGCTTTAAACAACGCGAAACATACGATATAGCTTCAATATCATGCGATATACACGATTTCGCTTCAAATTCTTGCGAAATAGCGATTTTAAACAAACGATTTAGCTTCAAATTCATGTGATATGAACTATTTAACTTCAGATTCATGCGAAATACACGAATTAGTTCTAAATCACCCGCGAAACATACGATTTAGCTTCAATATCATGCGATATACACGATTTCGCTTCAAATTCGTGCGAAATAGCGATTTTAAACAAACGATTTAGCTCAATTCATGCGAAATGAACAATTAGCTTCAGATTAATGCGAATACACGAATTAGCTCTAATCAACGCGAAACATACGATTTAGCAGAATATCATGCGATATACACGATTTCGTTTCAAATTCTTGCGAAATAGCGATTTAAAGAAACGATTTAGCTTCAAATTCATGCGAAATGAACAATTTAGCTTCAGATTATTGCGAAATACACGAATTAGCTTTAAATCAACGCGAAACATACGATTTAGCTTCAATATCATGCGAAACACACGATTTCGATTGAAATTCGTGCGAAATAGCGATTTTAAACAAACGATTTAGCTTCAAATTCATGCGAAATGAACAATTTAGCTTCAGATTAATGCGAAATACACGAATTAGCTTTAAATCAACGCGAAACAAACGATTTAGCTTCAATAACATGCGAAACACACGATTTCGATTGAAATGCGTGCGAAATAGCGATTTTCCACAAACGATTTAGCTCAAATTCATGCGAAATGAACAATTTAGCTTCAGATTAATGCGAAATACACGAATTAGCTTTAAATCAACGCGAACATACGATTTAGCTTCAATATCATGCGATATACACGATTTCGCTTCAAATTCGTGCGAAATAGCGATTTTAAACAAACGATTTAGCTTCAAATTCATGCGAAATGAACAATTTAGCTTCAGATTAATGCGAAATACACGAATTAGCTCTAAATCAACGCGAAACATACGATTTAGCAGAAATATCATGCGATATACACGATTTCGCTTCAAATTCTTGCGAAATAGCGATTTTAAACAAACGATTTAGCTTCAAATTCATGCGAAATGAAACAATTTAGCTTCAGATTCATGAGAAATACACGAATTAGCTTTAAATCAACGTGAAATATACGATTTAGCTTCAATATCATGCGATATACACGATTTCGCTTCAAATTCGTGCGAAATAGCGATTTTAAACAAACGATTTAGCTACAAATTCATGTGATATGAACAATTAGCTTCAGATTAATGCGAAATACACGAAATAGCTTCAAATCAACGCGAAACATACGATTTTGCAGAAATATCATGCGATATACACGATTTCGTTTCAAATTCTTGCGAAATAGCGATTTTAAACAAACGATTTAGCTTCAAATTCATGCGAAATGAACAATTTAGCTTCAGATTCATGCGAAATACACGAATTAGCTTTAAATCAACGCGAAACATACGATTTAGCTTCAATATCATGCGATATACACGATTTCGCTTCAAATTCGTGCGAAATAGCGATTTTAAACAAACGATTTAGCTTCAAATTCATGCGAAATGAACAATTTAGCTTCAGATTAATGCGAAATACACGAATTAGCTCTAAATCAACGCGAAACATACGATTTAGCAGAAATATCATGCGATATACACGATTTCGCTTCAAATTCTTGCGAAATAGCGATTTTAAACAAAACGATTTAGCTTCAAATTCATGCGAAATGAACAATTTAGCTTCAGATTCATGCGAAATACACGAATTAGCTCTAAATCAACGCGAAACATACGATTTAGCAGAAATATCATGCGATATACACGATTTCGCTTCAAATTCTTGCGAAATAGCGATTTTAAACAAACGATTTAGCTTCAAATTCATGCGAAATGAACAATTTAGCTTCAGATTCATGCGAAATACACGAATTAGCTTAAATCAACGTGAAATATACGATTTAGCTTCAATATCATGCGATATACACCGATTTCGCTTCAAATTCGTGCGAATAGCGATTTTAAACAAACGATTTAGCTACAAATTCATGTGATATGAACAATTTAGCTTCAGATTAATGCGAAATACACGAAATAGCTTCAAATCAACGCGAAACATACGATTTTGCAGAAATATCATGCGATATACACGATTTCGCTTCAAATTCTTGCGAAATAGCGATTTTAAACAAACGATATAGCTTCAAATTCATGTGATATGAACTATTTAACTTCAGATTCATGCGAAATACACGAATTAGCTTTAAATCAACGCGAAACATACGATTTAACTTCAATATCAAGCGATATACACGATTTGGCTTCAAATTTGTGAGAAATAGAGATTTTAAACAAACGATTTAGCTTCAAATTCATACGAAATGAAAAATTTAGCTTGAGATTCATGCGAAATACAAGAATTAGCTTTAAACCAACGCGAAACATACGATATAGCTTCAATATCATGCGATATACACGATTTCGCTTCAAATTCTTGCGAAATAGCGATTTTAAACAAACGATTTAGCTTCAAATTCATGTGATATGAACTATTTAACTTCAGATTCATGCGAAATACACGAATTAGTTCTAAATCAACGCGAAACATACGATTTAGCTTCAATATCATGCGATATACACGATTTCGCTTCAAATTCGTGCGAAATAGCGATTTTAAACAAACGATTTAGCTTCAAATTCATGCGAAATGAACAATTTAGCTTCATATTAATGCGAAATACACGAATTAGCTCTAAATCAACGCGAAACATACGATTTAGCAGAAATATCATGCGATATACACGATTTCGTTTCAAATTCTTGCGAAATAGCGATTTTAAAGAAACGATTTAGCTTCAAATTCATGCGAAATGAACAATTTAGCTTCAGATTATTGCGAAATACACGAATTAGCTTTAAATCAACGCGAAACATACGATTTAGCTTCAATATCATGCGAAACACACGATTTCGATTGAAATTCGTGCGAAATAGCGATTTTAAACAAACGATTTAGCTTCAAATTCATGCGAAATGAACAATTTAGCTTCAGATTAATGCGAAATACACGAATTAGCTTTAAATCAACGCGAAACAAACGATTTAGCTTCAATAACATGCGAAACACACGATTTCGATTGAAATGCGTGCGAAATAGCGATTTTCAACAAACGATTTAGCTTCAAATTCATGCGAAATGAACAATTTAGCTTCAGATTAATGCGAAATACACGAATTAGCTTTAAATCAACGCGAAACATACGATTTAGCTTCAATATCATGCGATATACACGATTTCGCTTCAAATTCGTGCGAAATAGCGATTTTAAACAAACGATTTAGCTTCAAATTCATGCGAAATGAACAATTTAGCTTCAGATTAATGCGAAATACACGAATTAGCTCTAAATCAACGCGAAACATACGATTTAGCAGAAATATCATGCGATATACACGATTTCGCTTCAAATTCTTGCGAAATAGCGATTTTAAACAAACGATTTAGCTTCAAATTCATGCGAAATGAACAATTTAGCTTCAGATTCATGAGAAATACACGAATTAGCTTTAAATCAACGTGAAATATACGATTTAGCTTCAATATCATGCGATATACACGATTTCGCTTCAAATTCGTGCGAAATAGCGATTTTAAACAAACGATTTAGCTACAAATTCATGTGATATGAACAATTTAGCTTCAGATTAATGCGAAATACACGAAATAGCTTCAAATCAACGCGAAACATACGATTTTGCAGAAATATCATGCGATATACACGATTTCGCTTCAAATTCTTGCGAAATAGCGATTTTAAACAAACGATATAGCTTCAAATTCATGTGATATGAACTATTTAACTTCAGATTCATGCGAAATACACGAATTAGCTCTAAATCAACGTGAAATATACGATTTAGCTTCAATATCATGCGATATACACGATTTCGCTTCAAATTCGTGCGAAATAGCGATTTTAAACAAACGATTCAGCTACAAATTCATGTGATATGAACAATTTAGCTTCAGATTAATGCGAAATACACGAAATAGCTTCAAATCAACGCGAAACATACGATTTTGCAGAAATATCATGCGATATACACGATTTCGCTTCAAATTCTTGCGAAATAGCGATTTTAAACAAACGATATAGCTTCAAATTCATGTGATATGAACTATTTAACTTCAGATTCATGCGAAATACACGAAATAGCTTCAAATCAACGCGAAACATACGATTTTGCAGAAATATCATGCGATATACACGATTTCGCTTCAAATTCTTGCGAAATAGCGATTTTAAACAAACGATATAGCTTCAAATTCATGTGATATGAACTATTTAACTTCAGATTCATGCGAAATACACGAATTAGCTTTAAATCAACGCGAAACATACGATTTAACTTCAATATCAAGCGATATACACGATTTGGCTTCAAATTCGTGAGAAATAGAAATTTTAAACTGTTACGTCTCCCGACGTATTGATGTAACCATATAAATGCGGATTCGGCAAGCCAACGCCTTGCCGGGTCGAGCGCCGGGCGCTCGAAAAATTTTGGAAATAGGTGTCAAATTACATCGTAATTTGACACCCTTTTCAGGCCCGGGCCTTCAAATCGACCTAGCCATAAGAACATAGATTATATATATTAACCCGAACTAGTTATAGGAAGATATACTACATTCGAGCCCCTATCCTACGCTCTCCCGATACCCATCCTACCGTTCAACCCATTACCGACACCTCCACCAACGTTACCATACGAGTAATACCATAAGAAGCGTTCAAGCGTTTACCGACTCTTCCACTGATGTTACCATATGCGTAATACCGTAAGACGTGTGCAAGCGTTAGCTATAGAACACCAAAGACGCGCTCCACTAGCCGACTCACCAGCATTCCCCGGCATCCCCACTCCGGAGGATTCCCCACCACACGGTACGCCCCACTCGTACCTCCCCGGAGCAGCAGCGCCCCCACAACCGAAGGAGGTCAGAGCACCAGCGAAGATCGTCAGTTCTACTCCCAGCTCCACCGAGGAACGACTTCCTCTGGAGACCTCCCCGCACTTTACTATTTCAACTCTACTCCCAGTCGTAGTTAATATTAGGAGTCTAAGTGTATCTTAATCTTGAATATATTCTTTAATACTTAGTTATTGTCGTACCCTTCAATCTTCAATCCTAACTTCTTCACGGCAAAGGAAACGATTGTCGCCTATGGTCGAACGGTTGTCTAAACCCTTTCTGACTGCCAAGTTAATATACGCACGGAGCTCACCCTGAATGCTCGGTATAGAGACTTGAGGCTTTCGGTTGGAACCTGACAACAGTCCTTCTAAGCGACATAAGCTCCCCATGCCAAAACGCGCCGGTCGTAAATATCAGCTTCGGAAGCTTTGCCGAAAAACCAGCGCGATCGCTGACGGCTCACGGAGATTCGACCGCCAACGAAACTACGAGGCCCGTATCATCGCCCAGCTTCAGCGAGCCGTGAGGCATCCATACGTCGAGCTGGTCCAGTGGAGCAAGCCCCGTCCGATCGACATAGACGATTCCACGTCCTACCCTCCAGTCTACGCAAAGGGAGACCCACGTCGAAGGCGCTACACGACGTTCATCTTGAAGCGAGCCGCACTCCGAGCCCTCGAGGTCGCCCGGTCTATCGACCCGATGTACTAGACCGTCCGGTGAGTGCTTTTTGTAAACCGCCTATTCGCGAACGCATGAGATCCCGGTAATACACCGAACGTACGAGTCGCGTGTGTACCCAAAGGTTTGCAACGTACGTCTTGATCCGCGGTATTCGTGCGAATATATATATTTTTCGGGAAACGACGCCGCGGGACGTAACAATTTGGTGGCAGCGGTGGGATCGCTAAACCTCTCATGATGCCCGCGAATCCTCCAGCGGTTTCTACGCGCTCGCAAACATACGACCTCAAGTCCAAACAGTTAACGCAGGACGAATTATTCGCGATCCAGAAGTCCCTCGCTAATAAAGAGGCTCGCCTCCTAGAACAAGCTAATAGCTTAGAGAGGAAAAAGGAGGAATTTCAATCTCAAGTATCCCTAGCGCAGTCAGAGATGGACCTAGACCGCGAAGCCATCCACAACGAGAACGCCCAATTACGCGAACAACTCGAAATCTTAAAAACCGAAGCAACGCGCGTACAAAACCCCCTTTCTTCGGGCGCCTCAGAAATAACGAATCAGAACACAGGCAGTATGCCCGAACCAGAAAATTCCGGACTAACATTGAAGGCCGCGGCCGAATCCATACCCACGTTCGACGGATCTCAACCGCCGGTCCTCCAATTCACTCGCACGTGCCTCCGAGCCAGGACCCTGATTCCTCCACACGCGGAAGGTACTCTCGCAAAATTAATAGTCAGTAAATTACGCGGACGCGCATACATCGCAATAGAAGACTGGCCTATAAGAACAGTCTCGGGAGTTTGCGACAGATTGAAAAACGTTTTCGGATCATGCCACACTGTCGACCACTATCGCGGAGAGTTGTCGAATATTTTCATGCGTCCGAACGAACACATATTAGACTACATTAGTCGCGTCAAAGATCTGCGCGATGCAATAATCGATTGCAACAGAAGCCGCACCGATATATTTGAAATAGATGACTTCACGAGGGACTGCCTCATTCGAGGATCCGTTCCCACGATTCGGTCGCAGCTCAGGCCCCTTAGAGATAAACCTCTCCACCGCGTGTATGACGAAGCGATAAGCGTCTTTAAGGAACTAGAGCTCGATAAGGTGAGATACGAGAAGCATAACATCCGCGAGGTTCGGTTCTGCGATAACCGGGGCGAAACCCAACGCGACACCAGACCAAACATCCGCGCCGAGATAAACCGATATCGGTCACCGTCGCCCGCACCGTTCCGCGAGGCGCGTTCCCACGAACCGCCGCGCTCACCTTATCGCGATACGCCACCGCAGCCCGACCGTCGAGTTCCCACCAACGACTCTTACGAACGACCGCGCAGCAATTACGCCACACCAAGCCGCGACGTATACATACCTCCACCCAGACGCGAAGGTAATTCCTCTTCATACCCGCGAAACCAGCAGAAATTTTGCAATTACTGCAAGACGCCGGGACACGACATTCACGAATGTCGCAAGCGAGAGTACAACAACCGCATACGCGAACAGCAGGGAAACGGGAGGCCCCTCCCGTCTCACCCGAACCCGCGACGGGAGGTAACCGAAAACTCGCGCCCACAATCGATCCGGACGTTATCGAGCGAACACACTGTACCAGAGGAAGAGTGTCGCGAGTCACATTAATCCCCGATACCAAAGTGCCACACGTAATGGTTTCGTCCCCCGACTTTCCTTCCACCGGAAAATTTATGATCGACACTGGAGCCGAGCCGAATATAATCAAGGCATCGCTCCTTAACCCAAGCATAGTCGTAGATGTCGCGAATAGTATTAATATATCGGGGATCACTGACGAAAGCGTTGCAACCCTGGGTTCTACCACCGTCAACATAGCAAACGCAGTGGTGGAATTCCACGTGGTGCCTGATACGTTCCCAATTCCTGCGGACGGAATTTTGGGAGCAGCATTCCTCTCGGGAGAGGCAGAGATATCGTTCAGAACCAAAAGCCTGGTCTGGAACGGAAATAAATTCTCGTTTTTATCAGCAGATAGGTGTATTATCGGACCACGCGCGAGCGCGTGTATCGCGGTGAACGCCACCGGCCCGGAAATAGGCTACATTAGAAAATGCGAATTAACACCAGGCGTGATGGTGCCGCATTGCTTAGTCAAAATCTCTAACGGAAAAGCATTCGTTAACTGCGTAAACACTTCGGACAAGGCTGTCGACCTCCCCATGCCGACCATGGAGCTGGAGGAGGTGGAAGGCATCGAGTATACCGCGGAATCACGCGAGACCAATTCAATTTCAATTCATTCAGTTGCTCAATACTTCGAATCCAGCTCTCCTATCTCGCGACGTAAAGAGATCACCGACATAATAAGTACGAGTCATCTCAGCAAAGAGGAGAGATCACACGTCGACCAAATCATTTACGAATACCACGACGTCTTCCACCTCCCGGGTGAGCCTCTGGGAAAGACTAACGCGGTAAAACATAAAATTATAACAACCGACGAAATACCCGTACATGTAAAACAGTATAGATACCCTCCAATCCACAAAGAGGAAATCAATAACCAGATGAAGGAGCTGTTGGAACAAAATATCGTAGCTCCTTCCAAGTCACCATTCAATAGCCCTTTGTGGATTGTCCCGAAGAAACCCGACGCCGACGGGAACAAAAGGTGGCGTATGGTAGTCGATTTCAGGTCTTTAAACGAAAAGTCGATCCCGGATGCCTACCCGTTACCAAGCATCCTAGAAATCTTAGATCAACTCGGCAGTGCAAAATATTTTAGCGTTTTCGATTTGGCCAGCGGGTTCCACCAGATCGAAATGGAACCCGAAGACGCGGCGAAAACGGCATTCTCAACCCCTTACGGACACTACGAGTTCAAAAGGATGCCCTTCGGCCTACGGAACGCCCCCGCCACCTTTCAGAGGCTAATGGACAATATTTTATCGGGTCTCCAGGGCACGAAGCTCTTCGTGTACCTGGATGACATAGTTATCTACGCGAGAAGTTTATCAGAGCACAAGTCCAAGTTCAACAAGCTTGCCCAAAGGTTGCGGGACGCGAACCTTAAACTACAACCGTCGAAATGCGGATTTTTGCACCGCGAGGTAGCGTACCTCGGCCACATAATAGGGGAGGACGGAGTTAAGCCCTGTCCACAGAAAATTATTGCGGTCAAAGAATTCCCCAAACCCAAAAACGTAAAGAGCCTTCGCGAGTTCCTTGGTCTGTCGGGCTATTACAGACGGTTTATCAAAAACTTTTCAAACATCTCGAAACCACTAACCACGCTGCTAAAAAAGGACACCAAGTTCGTTTGGGGTCAACAACAGGAAAACGCCTTTCACACGTTACGAGAAGTGTTGACCACGGAGCCGCTATTACAGTATCCAGATTTCTCTAAAGAATTTAACATAACAACAGATGCTTCGGGGTATGCCATAGGCGGCATTCTTAGCCAGGGAGAACAGGGGAAAGATCGTCCCATCGCGTACGCATCTCGCCTACTTCACGGTGCAGAATTAAATTACTCAACCATCGAGAAGGAGTGCCTAGCCATCATTTACTGTACGCAATATTTCCGGCCATACATCTACGGCCACAAATTCAACCTAATCACAGATCATCAGCCACTCGTGTGGATGAACTCAGTCAAAGACCCTACGTCCAGGCTGCTCCGTTGGCGCCTGAAACTGGCCGAGTTCGATTACCGGATCACTTACAAAACAGGAAAAACCAATTTAAACGCAGACGCGCTTTCACGCAACCCCGTGAGCACCCTTCCAATGTCCTCTGGCTCTGGGTCCTCCGACATGTTCGACGCCGTTAAACGACCACCGCGACCCCTTCCACCCACCCCACAGAACCCGTCACCAATCCTCGGCCGACGGCCACCATCGCGAAATGTTCCTTCCACTCCCCGCCCCAACCAACCGCCACCTAGCCCGCCATCTTCACGAAAAGATCTGCCATTTTCACCCAACGCCTCGCCTTCATCTCACCAATCCCCAACCGCCCATTCCCCTCCGCACACTCCTCGCTCTCCTACGATAACAGTGGACACGCCCACCGACAGAGCAGTCACGTCCAGCCCCGAATCACAATCGGAAACCGACAGTAGCGAGAACATATCCGAACAATACAACCACCCCGCGAAACCAAATAGAAGAACGTTCGTGCATACACGCGACCGGTTGATTATGCGCGACGATAACCTAGTGGCGTTCATAACAATGGACGGCCAACCCGTGGACCCCGGGGCAGTAGATCTGTTCTCAGCCGGTAGAATACCACCACTCGAAAACCTAACGTTGTCCAGGGCAAAAGTATTGAACTCCGGAAAGAAGAAATTAATCCTACTCCCCATAAAATCCACAAAACATCACGCGGCCTCGCACGAAAACATAACAGAGTCTCTCAGATCAATACTGGACGTCGTGACCGAACTACAACTCGATTCCTTTAGCATATCAAAGATATCAATAGACGAGACACCCTGGATCAGCATTTACAAAATTCTCTTAGAACTATTTTCAAACACCAACACACAAATTTTCGCCTGCGGTAACGAAGTTCGGATACCCCCGATCAACGATCGATCCTCCATAATATCTGAAAACCACGACTCAGCCTTCGCGGGACACAAAGGCATTACGAAAACGTACAGGAGAATCAGGGAAAGATATTTTTGGCCCACACTCAAAAAAGAAGTCCAAGAATTCGTAAATTCGTGTGAATCATGCCAACGAAAAAAATTAGTCCGCGTTAAAACAAGACAACCCATGACGATAACTGACACGCCCGGTAGCGCTTTCGAGAAAGTTTCAATGGATATCGTAGGCCCGCTTCCCACTTCACCTAACGACTTCTCCTACATCTTAACAATCCAAGACCTCCTCACAAAATACTCCCTAGCCATCCCACTAAGAAACGCGAACGCGATAGAAATCGCGAATGCGTTTACCCAGGAATTTATTTGCCGTTTCGGCGCGCCAAAGGGTATACTGACTGATCAAGGAACGAATTTCCTCAGTTCTCTCATGAGAAATGTAGCTAAGCGATTCAAGATCACACAATTCAAAACAACCGCGTTCAGACCCCAAAGCAATGGCTCAGTAGAACGTTCTCACCACGTTTTAACGGAATATCTGAAACAGTACATAACGAAGGGAAACTGGGACGAGTGGCTGCCGTTCGCAACCTTCTCATATAACACGAGTACGCACGAAGGCACACTGTTCACCCCTCACGAGCTTGTCTTCGGTACAATAGCTAGGACCCCCTCAGCAAATACCGCAATGCACGACTCGTCAGACGAGTCATACAACAAATATTTAGAAAATCTTCAAACAAGAATCTCCGAAACAGTAGGGAAAGCCCGAGAGAACTTGGAATCCGCAAAGTATCGCTCTAAAAAGTATTACGACAGGAAAACGAATGCTCAATCCTTTTCCGTCGGGGACAATGTGTATCTACTCAAAGAGCCGCGTAAAAGTAAGTTCGACGACGAATATTCCGGCCCGTATGAAATTGTGGAATGTATAAGCGATAGAAATGTAAGGATAAACTATAAGTCTGGTTCGCGAGTGGTCCATACGGACAAACTGAAACACGCCCCAACAGGACACCTCAGAGTGCAAAGTGTAACAAAGACGCGTTCGCCCCCACCCCAAACCCCAAACCCCACCACTCGGAACATAGGACAGCACCGGTATAAAACAGTGAGCGAGCTCCGAGACAACCCTCAGTCTGCATCCAACACCGCCAACATGAAGATGACCGCACCACTTCTGATCTTCACTCTCATACGTACAGCCTCAGCAGTGATAGGCTACGACTGTGGAGGTTCGACCGTAAACGCGACTACGTTCTCCACAGTAGACAAACCGCTCTGCGAGTTTTCCGATACCGAACCGACAGTCCAAAACGTCAGTATTCAGCTCCTCCAGATAGTCGACTTCGAGGAGACCACAACCTTCCAATGCAAGGTTGAAATAGATCGAACCATCTACTATTGCGGCATGCACTCCCACATGTCCGTAGTGAATAACGGCCGCCAACAGTACCTTCTCAACACTCCAAGAGACATATGCAAAACAATGCATAACTCAGGCGTACTCGTGCTACCGCCCAACAACCAATTAGTGGGACTAATGAGCAACAGCACCACCACGAGAAGTATCACACTGGCAGGTTCCATTCTGCAGGACGGAACATGCGGCGGAACTACGTATAGCGACCCTTTCGGCACTTGGAACCAAGTCATAGTGCAAGCAGTGATCAGAGTCACTCTCAAAAACTTCAGCGCCTCTACCAAAATCTCGACCAATGAGATACTCCTACCCACAGGACACCGGTGCACACTCGACAGGGAATACTGCACGGATCCGGAAGACGGATTCACCTTTTGGGACAGCATGCCGACCGACCAGTGCGCCTTCAACAAATATGAAGTCCTCTTCGATGGCAGATCTACCAAAGTCTTCACACCAAACCACAGCAGCACTTCAACTTACACAGTGGCATCCGGCGACACCGTATTCGCACTCACGAGCACCGGCCGGACGCAGATCTGCGGCTACACGCTAATCCGGACCGAACACCCGAAGCTGCTCCTCCTAGAAACAGACAAAGAAGGAAAATTCAAATCAATTACCAAAACCAAGATCAATAGCCTGGACATATTCACTTACGTAAACACGAAATTCGTGTATGTCGAGAAGCACCTCCGGTCCCAAATCATCGCAATGTATAGAGACATCATCAACCAAAAATGCGCACTGGAACGCCAGGTCTTGAAAAATGTTATCTCACTAATCCACATATCACCGGCAGAAGTCGCCACAACATTGGTAAAAGAGCCCGGTTACATGGCCATTCCCGCCGGAGAAGCCATATACGTCGTCAAGTGCATACCCGTTCAGTGCGTCCTCAGGAAGACAGAGGAGTGCTACGACGAACTTCCCGTCACCTATAGAAACAATTCGTTCTTCCTGACACCACGCACGCATATCCTCACAAGAACAGGCACTAAAAGAGTATGCAACGAATTGATTCCACCGATCTACCAAATTCACGGGGCATGGTACAAGATTACGCCTCGACCAGTAGAGAGTATACCACCTCCGCCACTCCAGCCGATAACAACATCTGCATGGAAATACATTGACCCAACAAATCTTGCTACCGGAGGAATATACACACAGGAAGACATCCAAAAACTTAATGAGCACATCATGTTCCCTATCGAAAAGATGGCAGTAATAAATGCACTGGCACAAGGCGCATCAGGCAGATCGTACGCAGACGGATCCGTGAAACTGCACAATCTGATGGATGAGGACACCTTGAAACAGATCGCAGAATCAACTAGCAAGAAAATATGGGGCACCTTCATCGAATTCGGCTCCATAATGGCTGGGTTCATGGGAATATACTTGGCCATACGAATCATCAAACTTTGCATCAACACAATCCTCAACGGGATCGCTCTACACGCGGCCTACGGGTGGAGTCTCCAGCTCCTCGCAGCATCGTGGAGTGCCCTGGCGCACTTCTGTCTTTACCTAAAGCACAAACAAAGTGTCAGTGAAGTGCCCCCCAAGTGTACCACGACCGAGTGTATCCCTTTAACAAGCGTTATAGTCGATAAGGAAGAGCAAACGGACTCAAAAACAAAGAACTCTAACGACTTTGAAAACTCTATCGAGCGTACTGATAAATACGTATCGTATAAGAAACGGTCTCTCCTCGCCGACTCAGACGAGGAAGAAAAATGACTATCATCATTTTTCTTTCTCCCAGGGGGGGAGGTGTTACGTCTCCCGACGTATTGATGTAACCATATAAATGCGGATTCGGCAAGCCAACGCCTTGCCGGGTTTTGGAAATAGGTGTCAAATTACATCGTAATTTGACACCCTTTTCAGGCCCGGGCCTTCAAATCGACCTAACCATAAGAACATAGATTATATATATTAACCCGAACTAGTTATAGGAAGATATACTACATTCGAGCCCCTATCCTACGCTCTCCCGATACCCATCCTACCGTTCAACCCATTACCGACACCTCCGCCAACGTTACCATACGAGTAATACCATAAGAAGCGTTCAAGCGTTTACCGACTCTTCCACTGTTGTTACCATATGCGTAATACCGTAAGACGTGTGCAAGCGTTAGCTATAGAACACCAAAGACGCGCTCCACTAGCCGACTCACCAGCATTCCCCGGCATCCCCACTCCGGAGGATTCCCCGCCACATGGTACGCCCCACTCGTACCTCCCCGGAGCAGCAGCGCCCCCACAACCGAAGGAGGTCAGAGCACCAGCGAAGATCGTCAGTTCTACTCCCAGCTCCACCGAGGAACGACTTCCTCTGGAGACCTCCCCGCACTTTACTATTTCAACTCTACTCCCAGTCGTAGTTAATATTAGGAGTCTAAGTGTATCTTAATCTTGAATATATTCTTTAATACTTAGTTATTGTCGTACCCTTCAATCTTCAATCCTAACTTCTTCACGGCAAAGGAAACGAGTGTCGCCTATGGTCGAACGGTTGTCTAAACCCTTTCTGACTGCCAAGTTAATATACGCACGGAGCTCACCCTGAATGCTCGGTATAGAGACTTGAGGCTTTCGGTTGGAACCTGACAACAGTCCTTCTAAGCGACATAAGCTCCCCATGCCAAAACGCGCCGGTCGTAAATATCAGCTTCGGAAGCTTTGCCGAAAAACCAGCGCGATCGCTGACGGCTCACGGAGATTCGACCGCCAACGAAACTACGAGGCCCGTATCATCGCCCAGCTTCAGCGAGCCGTGAGGCATCCATACGTCGAGCTGGTCCAGTGGAGCAAGCCCCGTCCGATCGACATAGACGATTCCACGTCCTACCCTCCAGTCTACGCGAAGGGAGACCCACGTCGAAGGCGCTACACGACGTTCATCTTGAAGCGAGCCGCACTCCGAGCCCTCGAGGTCGCCCGGTCTATCGACCCGATGTACTAGACCGTCCGGTGAGTGCTTTTTGTAAACCGCCTATTCGCGAACGCATGAGATCCCGGTAATACACCGAACGTACGAGTCGCGTGTGTGCCCAAAGGTTTGCAACGTACGTCTTGATCCGCGGTATTCGTGCGAATATATATATTTTTCGGGAAACGACGCCGCGGGACGTAACAGAGCTAATTCGTGTATTGCGCATTAATCTGAAGATAAATTGTTCATATCACATGAATTTGAATCTAAATCGTTTGTTTAAAATCTCTATTTCGCGCGAATTTGAATCGAAATCGTGTGTTTCGCATGATATTGAAGTTACATCGTATGTTTCGCGTTGATTTAAAGCTAATTCGTGTATTTCGCATTAATCTGAAGCTAAATTGTTCATTTCGCATGAATTTGAAGCTAAATCGTTTGTTGAAAATCGCTATTTCGCACGAATTTCAATCGAAATCGTGTGTTTCGCAAGATATTTACGATAAATCGTATGTTTCGCATTGATTTAAAGCTAATTCGTGTATTTCGCATTAATCTGAAGCTAAATTGTTCATACCACATGAATTTGAAGCTAAATCGTTTGTTTAAAATCGCTATTTCGTAAGAATTTGAAGCGAAATCGTGTATATCGCATGATATTTCTGCTAAATCGTATGTTTCGCGTTGATTTAGAACTAATTCGTGTATTTCGCATTACTCTGAAGCTAAATTGTTCATATCACACGAATTTGAAGCTAAATCGTTTGTTTAATATCGCTATTTCGCACGAATTTGAAGCGAAATCGTGTATATCGCATGATATTTCTGCTAAATCGTATGTTTCGCGTTGATTTAAAGCTAATTCGTGTATTTCGCATGAATCCGAAGTTAAATAGTTCATATCACATGAATTTGAAGCTAAATCGTTTGTTTAAAATCGCTATTTCGCAAGAATTTGAAGCGAAATCGTGTATATCGCATGATATTTCTGCTAAATCGTATGTTTCGCGTTGATTTAAAGCTAATTCGTGTATTTCGCATGAATCTGAAGCTAAATTGTTCATTTCGCATGAATTTGAAGCTAAATCGTATGTTTAAAATCGCTATTTCTCACGAATTTGAAGCGAAATCGTGTATATCGCTTGATATTGAAGTTAAATCGTATGTTTCGCGTTGATTTAGAGCTAATTCGTGTATTGCGCATTAATCTGAAGCTAAATTGTTCATATCACATGAATTTGAAGCTAAATCGTTTGTTTAAAATCTCTATTTCGCGCGAATTTGAATCGAAATCGTGTGTTTCGCATGATATTGAAGTTACATCGTATGTTTCGCGTTGATTTAAAGCTATTTCGTGTATTTCGCATGAATCTGAATCTAAATTGTTCATTTCGCATGAATTTGAAGCTAAATCGTTTGTTTAAAATCGCTATTACTCACGAATTTGAAGCGAAATCGTGTATATCGCATGATATTTCTGCTAAATCGTATGTTTCGCGTTGACTTAAAGCTAATTCGTGTATTTCGCATTAATCTGAAGTTAAATAGTTCATATCACATGAATTTGAATCTAAATCGTTTGTTTAAAATCTCTATTTCGCGCGAATTTGAATCGAAATCGTGTGTTTCGCATGATATTGAAGTTACATCGTATGTTTCGCGTTGATTTAAAGCTAATTCGTGTATTTCGCATTAATCTGAAGCTAAATTGTTCATTTCGCATGAATTTGAAGCTAAATCGTTTGTTGAAAATCGCTATTTCGCACGAATTTCAATCGAAATCGTGTGTTTCGCAAGATATTTACGATAAATCGTATGTTTCGCATTGATTTAAAGCTAATTCGTGTATTTCGCATTAATCTGAAGCTAAATTGTTCATACCACATGAATTTGAAGCTAAATCGTTTGTTTAAAATCGCTATTTCGTAAGAATTTGAAGCGAAATCGTGTATATCGCATGATATTTCTGCTAAATCGTATGTTTCGCGTTGATTTAGAACTAATTCGTGTATTTCGCATTACTCTGAAGCTAAATTGTTCATATCACACGAATTTGAAGCTAAATCGTTTGTTTAATATCGCTATTTCGCACGAATTTGAAGCGAAATCGTGTATATCGCATGATATTTCTGCTAAATCGTATGTTTCGCGTTGATTTAAAGCTAATTCGTGTATTTCGCATGAATCCGAAGTTAAATAGTTCATATCACATGAATTTGAAGCTAAATCGTTTGTTTAAAATCGCTATTTCGCAAGAATTTGAAGCGAAATCGTGTATATCGCATGATATTTCTGCTAAATCGTATGTTTCGCGTTGATTTAAAGCTAATTCGTGTATTTCGCATGAATCTGAAGCTAAATTGTTCATTTCGCATGAATTTGAAGCTAAATCGTATGTTTAAAATCGCTATTTCTCACGAATTTGAAGCGAAATCGTGTATATCGCTTGATATTGAAGTTAAATCGTATGTTTCGCGTTGATTTAGAGCTAATTCGTGTATTGCGCATTAATCTGAAGCTAAATTGTTCATATCACATGAATTTGAAGCTAAATCGTTTGTTTAAAATCTCTATTTCGCGCGAATTTGAATCGAAATCGTGTGTTTCGCATGATATTGAAGTTACATCGTATGTTTCGCGTTGATTTAAAGCTATTTCGTGTATTTCGCATGAATCTGAATCTAAATTGTTCATTTCGCATGAATTTGAAGCTAAATCGTTTGTTTAAAATCGCTATTACTCACGAATTTGAAGCGAAATCGTGTATATCGCATGATATTTCTGCTAAATCGTATGTTTCGCGTTGACTTAAAGCTAATTCGTGTATTTCGCATTAATCTGAAGTTAAATAGTTCATATCACATGAATTTGAAGCTAAATCGTTTGTTTAAAATCGCTATTTCGCAAGAATTTGAAGCGAAATCGTGTATATCGCATGATATTTCTGTTAAATCGTATGTTTCGCGTTGATTTAGAGCTAATTCGTGTATTTCGCATTAATCTGAAGCTAAATTGTTCATATCACATGAATTTGAAGCTAAATCGTTTGTTTAAAATCGCTATTTCGCACGAATTTGAAGCGAAATCGTGTATATCGCATGATATTGAAGCTAAATCGTATGTTTCGCGTTGATTTAAAGCTAATTCGTGTATTTCGCATGAATCTGAAGTTAAATAGTTCATATCACATGAATTTGAAGCTAAATCGTTTGTTTAAAATCGATATTTCGCAAGAATTTGAAGCGAAATCGTGTATATCGCATGATATTTCTGCTAAATCGTATGTTTCGCGTTGATTTAGAGCTAATTCGTGTATTTCGCATTAATCTGAAGCTAAATTGTTCATATCACATGAATTTGAAGCTAAATCGTTTGTTTAAAATCGCTATTTCGCACGAATTTGAAGCGAAATCGTGTATATCGCATGATATTTCTGCTAAATCGTATGTTTTGTTACGTCCCGCGCGTGATTTCCCGCAAAATATATATAATTCCGCGAGAGCGCGAGATTTACGTGTAACGATTAAATTGATCTGCCTTTAGTCCACGCGACGCGTACCGTTCGCGTATAACAGGGTATCGCCTACTCGCGAACACAGGGACAAAATACGCGGGCTCTTACTGTGATAGGCAGGTCCTGCTGCCGGGAAGGCTCGTTCGCTCGCTTCTCGTACGCCGCTCGTCTCGGATCTCCTGCCGGGATTCTGCTTGGGCTGTACGTTGATTTCGGGATGTCGATCTCGATCAGCTCCGTCCAAGGATAGAGGTGGCGTTGACGAGGTGCGCGGTATTCGCGGACGATCTGGATTTCTTCGCGGTACGCGAGATCGCCCGTAACTGAATCTATTCGCGGTTTATGGCTGATTATGCTGATTTCTTGACTTCGATGCTTTACCCGCGTTTCGTAAGGGATCTGAGCGTATAGATGGACGAGTCTCTTCAATTGAGCTCTGCGCCCAGACTGACGCGGCATATGTGATACTAATGCTATTTAATAATTAATCATTTATCTGCTCTGTCCGGTGGCGTACAGGACTTGTGGTGAAAGCCCGGTACATACGCTTTCTGGACGGATTTAGTTAGAGCAACTTCGGTGGCGTGCAGGACTTGTGGAGAAAGCCCGGTACACACGCTTTCTGAAGTTGTAATTCGAAATGCGGTGGTAAGTCTAATAATAATAGGAACTAGGATCGCAGAGGTATGTTGAATGAATTACGTTCACTGCTTCTAAATTAAGATGTATATTCTAATTAAATTGGCTTAAGTTACAGAGCCTTAATACTAACGCAAGAAGATTGGACTTGGAAATCAGAATCGAAATTGAATTGGAATAAGAAGAACTTGACGATCGCGGACGACCGGACTTCTGATCAAGAAGTACGACTAATACTGGTCGAATTCCGGAACGAGAGTGATCCTGCCGGAGGCTGCATTGAACTCTTTCGATTCATGGCCGCCGGTCCGCCTGGCGGGGGTAGTCCGGTGGAGGGGCGTCCGCCATGGTGGTGGATGGCGCTGGAGAGGGGATGCCGCGTTCAGCGGGATGACGTAGTCCCAGTCCACGCGCTTTTTACGGTACTTAGAAATATTCGCTTGTTCTTTAGAGAGTATAATAATGTGGTTATGCTAACTTATTCTATGGTTCGTTATAAGGTAGATATCTGCTAACTTATGCTATGGTCGGTTACGATACGTTTAGGCTAATTCGGTTAACCTACGCTTATATACTAGTTTGCGCGGTAACACACACACACATTCATGCACAACCACGCTCTTATATACTAATACAAACGTCGGAGGACGTCACAGTTTCGCGTTGATTTAAAGCTATTTCGTGTATTTCGCATGAATCTGAAGCTAAATTGTTCATTTCGCATGAATTTGAAGCTAAATCGTTTGTTTAAAATCGCTATTTCGCAAGAATTTGAAGCGAAATCGTGTATATCGCATGATATTTCTGCTAAATCGTATGTTTCGCGTTGATTTAAAGCTATTTCGTGTATTTCACATGAATCTGAAGCTAAATTGTTCATTTCGCATGAATTTGAAGCTAAATCGTTTGTTTAAAATCGCTATTCCTCACGAATTTGAAGCGAAATCGTGTATATCGCTTGATATTGAAGTTAAATCGTATGTTTCGCGTTGATTTAAAGCTAAGTCGTGTATTTCGCATGAATCTGAAGTTAAATAGTTCATATCACATGAATTTGAAGCTAAATCGTTTGTTTAAAATCGCTATTTCGCAAGAATTTGAAGCGAAATCGTGTATATCGCATGATATTTCTGCTAAATCGTATGTTTCGCGTTGATTTAAAGCTAATTCGTGTATTTCGCATTAATCTGAAGTTAAATAGTTCATATCACATGAATTTGAAGCTAAATCGTTTGTTTAAAATCGCTATTTCGCAAGAATTTGAAGCGAAATCGTGTATATCGCATGATATTTCTGCTAAATCGTATGTTTCGCGTTGATTTAGAGCTAATTCGTGTATTTCGCATTAATCTGAAGCTAAATTGTTCATATCACATGAATTTGAAGCTAAATCGTTTGTTTAAAATCGCTATTTCGCACGAATTTGAAGCGAAATCGTGTATATCGCATGATATTTCTGCTAAATCGTATGTTTCGCGTTGATTTAAAGCTAATTCGTGTATTTCGCATGAATCTGAAGCTAAATTGTTAATTTCGCATGAATTTGAAGCTAAATCGTTTGTTTAAAATCGCTATTTCTCACGAATTTGAAGCGAAATCGTGTATATCGCATGATATTTCTGCTAAATCGTATGTTTCGCGTTGATTTAGAGCTAATTCGTGTATTTCGCATGAATCTGAAGTTAAATAGTTCATTTCGCATGAATTTGAAGCTAAATCGTTTGTTTAAAATCTCTATTTCGCACGAATTTGAATCGAAATCGTGTGTTTCGCATGATATTGAAGTTACATCGTATGTTTCGCGTTGATTTAAAGCTAATTCGTGTATTTCGCATGAATCTGAAGTTAAATAGTTCATATCACATGAATTTGAAGCTAAATCGTTTGTTTAAAATCGATATTTCGCAAGAATTTGAAGCGAAATCGTGTATATCGCATGATATTTCTGCTAAATCGTATGTTTCGCGTTGATTTAGAGCTAATTCGTGTATTTCGCATTAATCTGAAGCTAAATTGTTCATATCACATGAATTTGAAGCTAAATCGTTTGTTTAAAATCGCCATTTCGCACGAATTTGAAGCGAAATCGTGTATATCGCATGATATTTCTGCCAAATCGTATGTTTCTCGTTGATTTAAAGCTATTTCGTGTATTTCGCATGAATCTGAAGCTAAATTGTTCATTTCGCATGAATTTGAAGCTAAATCCTTTGTTTAAAATCGCTATTTCTCACGAATTTGAAGCGAAATCGTGTATATCGCTTGATATTGAAGTTAAATCGTATGTTTCGCGTTGATTTAAAGCTAATTCGTGTATTTCGCATGAATCTGAAGTTAAATAGTTCATATCACATGAATTTGAAGCTAAATCGTTTGTTTAAAATCGCTATTTCGCACGAATTTGAAGCGAAATCGTGTATATCGCATGATATTTCTGCTAAATCGTATGTTTCGCGTTGATTTAGAGCTAATTCGTGTATTTCGCATTAATCTGAAGCTAAATTGTTCATTTCGCATGAATTTGAAGCTAAATCGTTTGTTTAAAATCGCTATTTCGCAAGAATTTGAAGCGAAATCGTGTATATCGCATGATATTTCTGCTAAATCGTATGTTTCGCGTTGATTTAAAGCTAATTCGTGTATTTCGCATTAATCTGAAGCTAAATTGTTCATATCACATGAATTTGAAGCTAAATCGTTTGTTTAAAATCGCTATTTCGCACGAATTTGAAGCGAAATCGTGTGTTTCGCATGATATTGACGATAAATCGTATGTTTCGCGTTGATTTAGAGCTAATTCGTGTATTTCGCATTAATCTGAAGCTAAATTGTTCATATCACATGAATTTGAAGCTAAATCGTTTGTTTAAAATCGCCATTTCGCACGAATTTGAAGCGAAATCGTGTATATCGCATGATATTTCTGCCAAATCGTATGTTTCTCGTTGATTTAAAGCTATTTCGTGTATTTCGCATGAATCTGAAGCTAAATTGTTCATTTCGCATGAATTTGAAGCTAAATCCTTTGTTTAAAATCGCTATTTCTCACGAATTTGAAGCGAAATCGTGTATATCGCTTGATATTGAAGTTAAATCGTATGTTTCGCGTTGATTTAAAGCTAATTCGTGTATTTCGCATGAATCTGAAGTTAAATAGTTCATATCACATGAATTTGAAGCTAAATCGTTTGTTTAAAATCGCTATTTCGCACGAATTTGAAGCGAAATCGTGTATATCGCATGATATTTCTGCTAAATCGTATGTTTCGCGTTGATTTAGAGCTAATTCGTGTATTTCGCATTAATCTGAAGCTAAATTGTTCATTTCGCATGAATTTGAAGCTAAATCGTTTGTTTAAAATCGCTATTTCGCAAGAATTTGAAGCGAAATCGTGTATATCGCATGATATTTCTGCTAAATCGTATGTTTCGCGTTGATTTAAAGCTAATTCGTGTATTTCGCATTAATCTGAAGCTAAATTGTTCGTATCACATGAATTTGAAGCTAAATCGTTTGTTTAAAATCGCTATTTCGCACGAATTTGAAGCGAAATAGTGTGTTTCGCATGATATTGACGATAAATCGTATGTTTCGCATTGATTTAAAGCTAATTCGTGTATTTCGCATGAATCTGAAGCAAAATTGTTCATTTCGCATTAATTTGAAGCTAAATCGTTTGTTTAAAATCGCTATTTCGCAAGAATTTGAAGCGAAATCGTGTATATCGCATGATATTGAAGCTAAATCGTATGTTTCGCGTTGATTTAGAGCTAATTCGTGTATTTCGCATGAATCTGAAGTTAAATAGTTCATATCACATGAATTTGAAGCTAAATCGTTTGTTTAAAATCGCTATTTCGCAAGAATTTGAAGCGAAATCGTGTATATCGCATGACATTTCTGCTAAATCGTATGTTTCGCGTTGATTTAGAGCTAATTCGTGTATTTCGCATTACTCTGAAGCTAAATTGTTCATATCACATGAATTTGAAGCTAAATCGTTTGTTCAAAATCGCTATTTCGCACGAATTTGAAGCGAAATCGTGTGTTTCGCATGATATTGACGATAAATCGTATGTTTCGCATTGATTTAAAGCTAATTCGTGTATTTCGCATGAATCTGAAGCAAAATTGTTCATTTCGCATGAATTTGAAGCTAAATCGTTTGTTTAAAATCGCTATTTCGCAAGAATTTGAAGCGAAATCGTGTATATCGCATGATATTTCTGCTAAATCGTATGTTTCGCGTTGATTTAGAGCTAATTCGTGTATTTCGCATTACTCTGAAGCTAAATTGTTCATATCACATGAATTTGAAGCTAAATCGTTTGTTTAAAATCGCTATTTCGCACGAATTTGAAGCGAAATCGTGTGTTTCGCAAGATATTGAAGATAAATCGTATGTTTCGCATTGATTTAAAGCTAATTCGTGTATTTCGCATGAATCTGAAGCAAAATTGTTCATTTCGCATGAATTTGAAGATAAATCGTTTGTTTAAAATCGCTATTTCGCAAGAATTTGAAGCGAAATCGTGTATATCGCATGATATTGAAGTTAAATCGTATGTTTCGCGTTGATTTAAAGCTAATTCGTGTATTTCGCATGAATCTGAAGTTAAATAGTTCATATCACATGAATTTGAAGCTAAATCGTTTGTTTAAAATCGCTATTTCGCAAGAATTTGAAGCGAAATCGTGTATATCGCATGATATTTCTGCTAAATCGTATGTTTCGCGTTGATTTAAAGCTAATTCGTGTATTTCGCATGAATCTGAAGTTAAATAGTTCATATCACATGAATTTGAAGCTAAATCGTTTGTTTAAAATCGCTATTTCGCAAGAATTTGAAGCGAAATCGTGTATATCGCATGATATTTCTGCTAAATCGTATGTTTCGCGTTGATTTAAAGCTAATTCGTGTATTTCGCATTAATCTGAAGCTAAATTGTTCATATCACATGAATTTGAAGTTAAATCGTTTGTTTAAAATCGCTATTTCGCACGAATTTGAAGCGAAATCGTGTGTTTCGCATGATATTGACGATAAATCGTATGTTTCGCATTGATTTAAAGCTAATTCGTGTATTTCGCATGAATCTGAAGCAAAATTGTTCATTTCGCATTAATTTGAAGCTAAATCGTTTGTTTAAAATCGCTATTTCGCAAGAATTTGAACCGAAATCGTGTATATCGCATGATATTGAAGCTAAATCGTATGTTTCGCGTTGATTTAGAGCTAATTCGTGTATTTCGCATGAATCTGAAGTTAAATAGTTCATATCACATGAATTTGAAGCTAAATCGTTTGTTTAAAATCGCTATTTCGCAAGAATTTGAAGCGAAATCGTGTATATCGCATGACATTTCTGCTAAATCGTATGTTTCGCGTTGATTTAGAGCTAATTCGTGTATTTCGAATTACTCTGAAGCTAAATTGTTCATATCACATGAATTTGAAGCTAAATCGTTTGTTCAAAATCGCTATTTCGCACGAATTTGAAGCGAAATCGTGTGTTTCGCATGATATTGACGATAAATCGTATGTTTCGCATTGATTTAAAGCTAATTCGTGTATTTCGCATGAATCTGAAGCAAAATTGTTCATTTCGCATGAATTTGAAGCTAAATCGTTTGTTTAAAATCGCTATTTCGCAAGAATTTGAAGCGAAATCGTGTATATCGCATGATATTTCTGCTAAATCGTATGTTTCGCGTTGATTTAGAGCTAATTCGTGTATTTCGCATTACTCTGAAGCTAAATTGTTCATATCACATGAATTTGAAGCTAAATCGTTTGTTTAAAATCGCTATTTCGCAAGAATTTGAAGCGAAATCGTGTATATCGCATGATATTTCTGCTAAATCGTATGTTTCGCGTTGATTTAAAGCTAATTCGTGTATTTCGCATGAATCTGAAGTTAAATAGTTCATATCACATGAATTTGAAGCTAAATCGTTTGTTTAAAATCGCTATTTCGCAAGAATTTGAAGCGAAATCGTGTATATCGCATGATATTTCTGCTAAATCGTATGTTTCGCGTTGATTTAAAGCTAATTCGTGTATTTCGCATTAATCTGAAGCTAAATTGTTCATATCACATGAATTTGAAGTTAAATCGTTTGTTTAAAATCGCTATTTCGCACGAATTTGAAGCGAAATCGTGTGTTTCGCATGATATTGACGATAAATCGTATGTTTCGCATTGATTTAAAGCTAATTCGTGTATTTCGCATGAATCTGAAGCAAAATTGTTCATTTCGCATTAATTTGAAGCTAAATCGTTTGTTTAAAATCGCTATTTCGCAAGAATTTGAACCGAAATCGTGTATATCGCATGATATTGAAGCTAAATCGTATGTTTCGCGTTGATTTAGAGCTAATTCGTGTATTTCGCATGAATCTGAAGTTAAATAGTTCATATCACATGAATTTGAAGCTAAATCGTTTGTTTAAAATCGCTATTTCGCAAGAATTTGAAGCGAAATCGTGTATATCGCATGACATTTCTGCTAAATCGTATGTTTCGCGTTGATTTAGAGCTAATTCGTGTATTTCGAATTACTCTGAAGCTAAATTGTTCATATCACATGAATTTGAAGCTAAATCGTTTGTTCAAAATCGCTATTTCGCACGAATTTGAAGCGAAATCGTGTGTTTCGCATGATATTGACGATAAATCGTATGTTTCGCATTGATTTAAAGCTAATTCGTGTATTTCGCATGAATCTGAAGCAAAATTGTTCATTTCGCATGAATTTGAAGCTAAATCGTTTGTTTAAAATCGCTATTTCGCAAGAATTTGAAGCGAAATCGTGTATATCGCATGATATTTCTGCTAAATCGTATGTTTCGCGTTGATTTAGAGCTAATTCGTGTATTTCGCATTACTCTGAAGCTAAATTGTTCATATCACATGAATTTGAAGCTAAATCGTTTGTTTAAAATCGCTATTTCGCACGAATTTGAAGCGAAATCGTGTGTTTCGCAAGATATTGAAGATAAATCGTATGTTTCGCATTGATTTAAAGCTAATTCGTGTATTTCGCATGAATCTGAAGCAAAATTGTTCATTTCGCATGAATTTGAAGCTAAATCGTTTGTTTAAAATCGCTATTTCTCACGAATTTGAAGCGAAATCGTGTATATCGCTTGATATTGAAGTTAAATCGTATGTTTCGCGTTGATTTAAAGCTAATTCGTGTATTTCGCATGAATCTGAAGTTAAATAGTTCATATCACATGAATTTGAAGCTAAATCGTTTGTTTAAAATCGCTATTTCGCAAGAATTTGAAGCGAAATCGTGTATATCGCATGATATTGAAGTTAAATCGTATGTTTCGCGTTGATTTAAAGCTAATTCGTGTATTTCGCATGAATCTGAAGTTAAATAGTTCATATCACATGAATTTGAAGCTAAATCGTTTGTTTAAAATCGCTATTTCGCAAGAATTTGAAGCGAAATCGTGTATATCGCATGATATTTCTGCTAAATCGTATGTTTCGCGTTGATTTAAAGCTAATTCGTGTATTTCGCATGAATCTGAAGTTAAATAGTTCATATCACATGAATTTGAAGCTAAATCGTTTGTTTAAAATCGCTATTTCGCAAGAATTTGAAGCGAAATCGTGTATATCGCATGATATTTCTGCTAAATCGCATGTTTCGCGTTGATTTAAAGCTAATTCGTGTATTTCGCATGAATCCGAAGTTAAATAGTTCATATCACATGAATTTGAAGCTAAATCGTTTGTTTAAAATCGCTATTTCTCACGAATTTGAAGCGAAATCGGGTATATCGCTTGATATTGAAGTTAAATCGTATGTTTCGCGTTGATTTAAAGCTAATTCGTGTATATCGCATGAATCTGAAGTTAAATAGTTCATATCACATGAATTTGTAGCTAAATCGTTTGTTTAAAATCGATATTTCGCACGAATTTGAAGCGAAATCGTGTATATCGCATGATATTTCTGCTAAATCGTATGTTTCGCGTTGATTTAAAGCTATTTCGTGTATTTCGCATGAATCTGAAGCTAAATTGTACATTTCGCATGAATTTGAAGCTAAATCGTTTGTTTAAAATCGCTATTACTCACGAATTTGAAGCGAAATCGTGTATATCGCTTGATATTGAAGTTAAATCGTATGTTTCGCGTTGATTTAAAGCTAATTCGTGTATTTCGCATGAATCTGAAGTTAAATAGTTCATATCACATGAATTTGAAGCTAAATCGTTTGTTTAAAATCGCTATTTCGCACGAATTTGAAGCGAAATCGTGTATATCGCATGATATTTCTGCTAAATCGTATGTTTCGCGTTGATTTAGAGCTAATTCGTGTATTTCGCATTAATCTGAAGCTAAATTGTTCATATCACATGAATTTGAAGCTAAATCGTTTGTTTAAAATCGCTATTTCGCACGAATTTGAAGCGAAATCGTGTGTTTCGCAAGATATTGACGATAAATCGTATGTTTCGCGTTGATTTAAAGCTAATTCGTGTATTTCGCATGAATCTGAAGCAAAATTGTTCATTTCGCATGAATTTGAAGCTAAATCGTTTGTTTAAAATCGCTATTTCTCACGAATTTGAAGCGAAATCGTGTGTTTCGCATGATATTGTCGATAAATCGTATGTTTCGCGTTGATTTAAAGCTAATTCGTGTATTTCGCATTACTCTGAAGCTAAATTGTTCATATCACATGAATTTGAAGCTAAATCGTTTGTTTAAAATCGCTATTTCGCACGAATTTGAAGCGAAATCGTGTGTTTCGCATGATATTGACGATAAATCGTATGTTTCGCATTGATTTAAAGCTAATTCGTGTATTTCGCATGAATGTGAAGCAAAATTGTTCATTTCGCATGAATTTGAAGCTAAATCGTTTGTTTAAAATCGCTATTTCTCACGTATTTGAAGCGAAATCGTGTATATCGCTTGATATTGAAGTTAAATCGTATGTTTCGCGTTGATTTAAAGCTAATTCGTGTATTTCGCATGAATCTGAAGTTAAATAGTTCATATCACATGAATTTGAAGCTAAATCGTTTGTTTAAAATCGCTATTTCGCACGAATTTGAAGCGAAATCGTGTATATCGCATGATATTTCTGCTAAATCGTATGTTTCGCGTTGATTTAGAGCTAATTCGTGTATTTCGCATTAATCTGAAGCTAAATTGTTCATTTCGCATGAATTTGAAGCTAAATCGTTTGTTTAAAATCGCTATTTCGCAAGAATTTGAAGCGAAATCGTGTATATCGCATGATATTTCTGCTAAATCGTATGTTTCGCGTTGATTTAAAGCTAATTCGTGTATTTCGCATTAATCTGAAGCTAAATTGTTCATATCACATGAATTTGAAGCTAAATCGTTTGTTTAAAATCGCTATTTCGCACGAATTTGAAGCGAAATCGCGTGTTTCGCATGATATTGACGATAAATCGTATGTTTCGCATTGATTTAAAGCTAATTCGTGTATTTCGCATGAATCTGAAGCAAAATTGTTCATTTCGCATTAATTTGAAGCTAAATCGTTTGTTTAAAATCGCTATTTCGCAAGAATTTGAAGCGAAATCGTGTATATCGCATGATATTGAAGCTAAATCGTATGTTTCGCGTTGATTTAAAGCTAATTCGTGTATTTCGCATGAATCTGAAGCAAAATTGTTCATTTCGCATTAATTTGAAGCTAAATCGTTTGTTTAAAATCGCTATTTCGCACGAATTTGAAGCGAAATCGTGTATATCGCATGACATTTCTGCTAAATCGTATGTTTCGCGTTGATTTAGAGCTAATTCGTGTATTTCGCATTACTCTGAAGCTAAATTGTTCATATCACATGAATTTGAAGCTAAATCGTTTGTTCAAAATCGCTATTTCGCACGAATTTGAAGCGAAATCGTGTGTTTCGCATGATATTGACGATAAATCGTATGTTTCGCATTGATTTAAAGCTAATTCGTGTATTTCGCATGAATCTGAAGTTAAATAGTTCATATCACATGAATTTGAAGCTAAATCGTTTGTTTAAAATCGCTATTTCGCAAGAATTTGAAGCGAAATCGTGTATATCGCATGATATTTCTGCTAAATCGTATGTTTCGCGTTGATTTAAAGCTAATTCGTGTATTTCGCATGAATCCGAAGTTAAATAGTTCATATCACATGAATTTGAAGCTAAATCGTTTGTTTAAAATCGCTACTTCGCAAGAATTTGAAGCGAAATCGTGTATATCGCATGATATTTCTGCTAAATCGTATGTTTCGCGTTGATTTAAAGCTAATTCGTGTATTTCGCATGAATCTGAAGCTAAATTGTTCATTTCGCATGAATGATCCGATCGACATAGACGATACCACGTCCTACCCTCCAGTCTACGCGAAGGGAGACCCACGTCGAAGGCGCTACACGACGTTCATCTTGAAGCGAGCCGCACTCCGAGCCCTCGAGGTCGCCCGGTCTATCGACCCGATGTACTAGACCGTCCGGTGAGTGCTTTTTGTAAACCGCCTATTCGCGAACGCATGAGATCCCGGTAATACACCGAACGTACGAGTCGCGTGTGTACCCAAAGGTTTGCAACGTACGTCTTGATCCGCGGTATTCGTGCGAATATATATATTTTTCGGGAAACGACGCCGCGGGACGTAACAATTTGGTGGCAGCGGTGGGATCGCTAAACCTCTCATGATGCCCGCGAATCCTCCAGCGGTTTCTACGCGCTCGCAAACATACGACCTCAAGTCCAAACAGTTAACGCAGGACGAATTATTCGCGATCCAGAAGTCCCTCGCTAATAAAGAGGCTCGCCTCCTAGAACAAGCTAATAGCTTAGAGAGGAAAAAGGAGGAATTTCAATCTCAAGTATCCCTAGCGCAGTCAGAGATGGACCTAGACCGCGAAGCCATCCACAACGAGAACGCCCAATTACGCGAACAACTCGAAATCTTAAAAACCGAAGCAACGCGCGTACAAAACCCCCTTTCTTCGGGCGCCTCAGAAATAACGAATCAGAACACAGGCAGTATGCCCGAACCAGAAAATTCCGGACTAACATTGAAGGCCGCGGCCGAATCCATACCCACGTTCGACGGATCTCAACCGCCGGTCCTCCAATTCACTCGCACGTGCCTCCGAGCCAGGACCCTGATTCCTCCACACGCGGAAGGTACTCTCGCAAAATTAATAGTCAGTAAATTACGCGGACGCGCATACATTGCAATAGAAGACTGGCCTATAAGAACAGTCTCGGGAGTCTGCGACAGATTGAAAAACGTTTTCGGATCATGCCACACTGTCGACCACTATCGCGGAGAGTTGTCGAATATTTTCATGCGTCCGAACGAACACATATTAGACTACATTAGTCGCGTCAAAGATCTGCGCGATGCAATGATCGATTGCAACAGAAGCCGCACCGATATATTTGAAATAGATGACTTCACGAGGGACTGCCTCATTCGAGGATCCGTTCCCACGATTCGGTCGCAGCTCAGGCCCCTTAGAGATAAACCTCTCCACCGCGTGTATGACGAAGCGATAAGCGTCTTTAAGGAACTAGAGCTCGATAAGGTGAGATACGAGAAGCATAACATCCGCGAGGTTCGGTTCTGCGATAACCGGGGCGAAACCCAACGCGACACCAGACCAAACATCCGCGCCGAGATAAGCCGATATCGGTCACCGTCGCCCGCACCGTTCCGCGAGGCGCGTTCCCACGAACCGCCACGCTCACCTTATCGCGATACGCCACCGCAGCCCGACCGTCGAGTTCCCACCAACGACTCTTACGAACGACCGCGCAGCAATTACGCCACACCAAGCCGCGACGTATACATACCTCCACCCAGACGCGAAGGTAATTCCTCTTCATACCCGCGAAACCAGCAGAAATTTTGCAATTACTGCAAGACGCCGGGACACGACATTCACGAATGTCGCAAGCGAGAGTACAACAACCGCATACGCGAACAGCAGGGAAACGGGAGGCCCCTCCCGTCTCACCCGAACCCGCGACGGGAGGTAACCGAAAACTCGCGCCCACAATCGATCCGGACGTTATCGAGCGAACACACTGTACCAGAGGAAGAGTGTCGCGAGTCACATTAAGCCCCGATACCAAAGTGCCACACGTAATGGTTTCGTCCCCCGACTTTCCTTCCACCGGAAAATTTATGATCGACACTGGAGCCGAGCCGAATATAATCAAGGCATCGCTCCTTAACCCAAGCATAGTCGTAGATGTCGCGAATAGTATTAATATATCGGGGATCACTGACGAAAGCGTTGCAACCCTGGGTTCTACCACCGTCAACATAGCAAACGCAGTGGTGGAATTCCACGTGGTGCCTGATACGTTCCCAATTCCTGCGGACGGAATTTTGGGAGCAGCATTCCTCTCGGGAGAGGCAGAGATATCGTTCAGAACCAAAAGCCTGGTCTGGAACGGAAATAAATTCTCGTTTTTATCAGCAGATAGGTGTATTATCGGACCACGCGCGAGCGCGTGTATCGCGGTGAACGCCACCGGCCCGGAAATAGGCTACATTAGAAAATGCGAATTAACACCAGGCGTGATGGTGCCGCATTGCTTAGTCAAAATCTCTAACGGAAAAGCATTCGTTAACTGCGTAAACACTTCGGACAAGGCTGTCGACCTCCCCATGCCGACCATGGAGCTGGAGGAGGTGGAAGGCATCGAGTATACCGCGGAATCACGCGAGACCAATTCAATTTCAATTCATTCAGTTGCTCAATACTTCGAATCCAGCTCTCCTAACTCGCGACGTAAAGAGATCACCGACATAATAAGTACGAGTCATCTCAGCAAAGAGGAGAGATCACACGTCGACCAAATCATTTACGAATACCACGACGTCTTCCACCTCCCGGGTGAGCCTATGGGAAAGACTAACGCGGTAAAACATAAAATTATAACAACCGACGAAATACCCGTACATGTAAAACAGTATAGATACCCTCCAATCCACAAAGAGGAAATCAATAACCAGATGAAGGAGCTGTTGGAACAAAATATCGTAGCTCCTTCCAAGTCACCATTCAATAGCCCTTTGTGGATTGTCCCGAAGAAACCCGACGCCGACGGGAACAAAAGGTGGCGTATGGTAGTCGATTTCAGGTCTTTAAACGAAAAGTCGATCCCGGATGCCTACCCGTTACCAAGCATCCTAGAAATCTTAGATCAACTCGGCAGTGCAAAATATTTTAGCGTTTTCGATTTGGCCAGCGGGTTCCACCAGATCGAAATGGAACCCGAAGACGCGGCGAAAACGGCATTCTCAACCCCTTACGGACACTACGAGTTCAAAAGGATGCCCTTCGGCCTACGGAACGCCCCCGCCACCTTTCAGAGGCTAATGGACAATATCTTATCGGGTCTCCAGGGCACGGAGCTCTTCATGTACCTGGATGACATAGTTATCTACGCGAGAAGTTTATCAGAGCACAAGTCCAAGTTCAACAAGCTTGCCCAAAGGTTGCGGGACGCGAACCTTAAACTACAACCGTCGAAATGCGGATTTTTGCACCGCGAGGTAGCGTACCTCGGCCACATAATAGGGGAGGACGGAGTTAAGCCCTGTCCACAGAAAATTATTGCGGTCAAAGAATTCCCCAAACCCAAAAACGTAAAGAGCCTTCGCGAGTTCCTTGGTCTGTCGGGCTATTACAGACGGTTTATCAAAAACTTTTCAAACATCTCGAAACCACTAACCACGCTGCTAAAAAAGGACACCAAGTTCGTTTGGGGTCAACAACAGGAAAACGCCTTTCACACGTTACGAGAAGTGTTGACCACGGAGCCGCTATTACAGTATCCAGATTTCTCTAAAGAATTTAACATAACAACAGATGCTTCGGGGTATGCCATAGGCGGCATTCTTAGCCAGGGAGAACAGGAGAAAGATCGTCCCATCGCGTACGCATCTCGCCTACTTCACGGTGCAGAATTAAATTACTCAACCATCGAGAAGGAGTGCCTAGCCATCATTTACTGTACGCAATATTTCCGGCCATACATCTACGGCCACAAATTCAACCTAATCACAGATCATCAGCCACTCGTGTGGATGAACTCAGTCAAAGACCCTACGTCCAGGCTGCTCCGTTGGCGCCTGAAACTGGCCGAGTTCGATTACCGGATCACTTACAAAACAGGAAAAACCAATTTAAACGCAGACGCGCTTTCACGCAACCCCGTGAGCACCCTTCCAATGTCCTCTGGCTCTGGGTCCTCCGACATGTTCGACGCCGTTAAACGACCACCGCGACCCCTTCCACCCACCCCACAGAACCCGTCACCAATCCTCGGCCGACGGCCACCATCGCGAAATGTTCCTTCCACTCCCCGCCCCAACCAACCGCCACCTAGCCCGCCATCTTCACGAAAAGATCTGCCATTCTCACCCAACGCCTCGCCTTCATCTCACCAATCCCCAACCGCCCATTCCCCTCCGCACACTCCTCGCTCTCCAACGATAACAGTGGACACGCCCACCGACAGAGCAGTCACGTCCAGCCCCGAATCACAATCGGAAACCGACAGTAGCGAGAACATATTCGAACAATACAACCACCCCGCGAAACCAAATAGAAGAACGTTCGTGCATACACGCGACCGGTTGATTATGCGCGACGATAACCTGGTGGCGTTCATAACAATGGACGGCCAACCCGTGGACCCCGGGGCAGTAGATCTGTTCTCAGCCGGTAGAATACCACCACTCGAAAACCTAACGTTGTCCAGGGCAAAAGTATTGAACTCCGGAAAGAAGAAATTAATCCTACTCCCCATAAAATCCACAAAACATCACGCGGCCTCGCACGAAAACATAACAGAGTCTCTCAGATCAATACTGGACGTCGTGACCGAACTACAACTCGATTCCTTTAGCATATCAAAGATATCAATAGACGAGACACCCTGGATCAGCATTTACAAAATTCTCTTAGAACTATTTTCAAACACCAACACACAAATTTTCGCCTGCGGTAACGAAGTTCGGATACCCCCGATCAACGATCGATCCTCCATAATATCTGAAAACCACGACTCAGCCTTCGCGGGACACAAAGGCATTACGAAAACGTACAGGAGAATCAGGGAAAGATATTTTTGGCCGACACTCAAAAAAGAAGTCCAAGAATTCGTAAATTCGTGTGAATCATGCCAACGAAAAAAATTAGTCCGCGTTAAAACAAGACAACCCATGACGATAACTGACACGCCCGGTAGCGCTTTCGAGAAAGTTTCAATGGATATTGTAGGCCCGCTTCCCACTTCACCTAACGACTTCTCCTACATCTTAACAATCCAAGACCTCCTCACAAAATACTCCCTAGCCATCCCACTAAGAAACGCGAACGCGATAGAAATCGCGAATGCGTTTACCCAGGAATTTATTTGCCGTTTCGGCGCGCCAAAGGGTATACTGACTGATCAAGGAACGAATTTCCTCAGTTCTCTCATGAGAAATGTAGCTAAGCGATTCAAGATCACACAATTCAAAACAACCGCGTTCAGACCCCAAAGCAACGGCTCAGTAGAACGTTCTCACCACGTTTTAACGGAATATCTGAAACAGTACATAACGAAGGGAAACTGGGACGAGTGGCTGCCGTTCGCAACCTTCTCATATAACACGAGTACGCACGAAGGCACACTGTTCACCCCTCACGAGCTTGTCTTCGGTACAATAGCTAGGACTCCCTCAGCAAATACCGCAATGCACGACTCGTCAGACGAGTCATACAACAAATATTTAGAAAATCTTCAAACAAGAATCTCCGAAACAGTAGGGAAAGCCCGAGAGAACTTGGAATCCGCAAAGTATCGCTCTAAAAAGTATTACGACAGGAAAACGAATGCTCAATCCTTTTCCGTCGGGGACAATGTGTATCTACTCAAAGAGCCGCGTAAAAGTAAGTTCGACGACGAATATTCCGGCCCGTACGAAATTGTGGAATGTATAAGCGATAGAAATGTAAGGATAAACTATAAGTCTGGTTCGCGAGTGGTCCATACGGACAAACTGAAACACGCCCCAACAGGACACCTCAGAGTGCAAAGTGTAACAGAGACGCGTTCGCCCCCACCCCAAACCCCAAACCCCACCACTCGGAACATAGGACAGCACCGGTATAAAACAGTGAGCGAGCTCCGAGACAACCCTCAGTCTGCATCCAACACCGCCAACATGAAGATGACCGCACCACTTCTGATCTTCACTCTCATACGTACAGCCTCAGCAGTGATAGGCTACGACTGTGGAGGTTCGACCGTAAACGCGACTACGTTCTCCACAGTAGACAAACCGCTCTGCGAGTTTTCCGATACCGAACCGACAGTCCAAAACGTCAGTATTCAGCTCCTCCAGATAGTCGACTTCGAGGAGACCACAACCTTCCAATGCAAGGTTGAAATAGATCGAACCATCTACTATTGCGGCATGCACTCCCACATGTCCGTAGTGAATAACGGCCGCCAACAGTACCTTCTCAACACTCCAAGAGACATATGCAAAACAATGCATAACTCAGGCGTACTCGTGCTACCGCCCAACAACCAATTAGTGGGACTAATGAGCAACAGCACCACCACGAGAAGTATTACACTGGCAGGTTCCATTCTGCAGGACGGAACATGCGGCGGAACTACGTATAGCGACCCTTTCGGCACTTGGAACCAAGTCATAGTGCAAGCAGTGATCAGAGTCACTCTCAAAAACTTCAGCGCCTCAACCAAAATCTCGACCAATGAGATACTCCTACCCACAGGACACCGGTGCACACTCGACAGCGAATACTGCACGGATCCGGAAGACGGATTCACCTTTTGGGACAGCATGCCGACCGACCAGTGCGCCTTCAACAAATATGAAGTCCTCTTCGATGGCAGATCTACCAAAGTCTTCACACCAAACCACAGCAGCACTCCAACTTACACAGTGGCATCCGGCGACACCGTATTCGCACTCACGAGCACCGGCCGGACGCAGATCTGCGGCTACACGCTAATCCGGACCGAACACCCGAAGCTGCTCCTCCTAGAAACAGACAAAGAAGGAAAATTCAAATCAATTACCAAAACCAAGATCAATAGCCTGGACATATTCACTTACGTAAACACGAAATTCGTGTGTGTCGAGAAGCACCTGCGGTCCCAAATCATCGCAATGTATAGAGACATCATCAACCAAAAATGCGCACTGGAACGCCAGGTCTTGAAAAATGTTATCTCACTAATCCACATATCACCGGCAGAAGTCGCCACAACATTGGTAAAAGAGCCCGGTTACATGGCCATTCCCGCCGGAGAAGCCATACACGTCGTCAAGTGTATACCCGTTCAGTGCGTCCTCAGGAAGACAGAGGAGTGCTACGACGAACTTCCCGTCACCTATAGAAACAATTCGTTCTTCCTGACACCACGCACGCATATCCTCACAAGAACAGGCACTAAAAGAGTATGCAACGAATTGATTCCACCGATCTACCAAATTCACGGGGCATGGTACAAGATTACGCCTCGACCAGTAGAGAGTATACCACCTCCGCCACTCCAGCCGATAACAACATCTGCATGGAAATACATTGACCCAACAAATCTTGCTACCGGCGGAATATACACACAGGAAGACATCCAAAAACTTAATGAGCACATCATGTTCCCTATCGAAAAGATGGCAGTAATAAATGCACTGGCACAAGGCGCATCAGGCAGATCGTACGCAGACGGATCCGTGAAACTGCACAATCTGATGGATGAGGACACCTTGAAACAGATCGCAGAATCAACTAGCAAGAAAATATGGAGCACCTTCATCGAATTCGGCTCCATAATGGCTGGGTTCATGGGAATATACTTGGCCATACGAATCATCAAACTTTGCATCAACACAATCCTCAACGGGATCGCTCTACACGCGGCCTACGGGTGGAGTCTCCAGCTCCTCGCAGCATCGTGGAGTGCCCTGGCGCACTTCTGCCTTTACCTAAAGCACAAACAAAGTGTCAGTGAAGTGCCCCCCAAGTGTACCACGACCGAGTGTATCCCTTTAACAAGCGTTATAGTCGATAAGGAAGAGCAAACGGACTCAAAAACAAAGAACTCTAACGACTTTGAAAACTCTATCGAGCGTACTGATAAATACGTATCGTATAAGAAACGGTCTCTCCTCGCCGACTCAGACGAGGAAGAAAAATGACTATCATCATTTTTCTTTCTCCCAGGGGGGGAGGTGTTACGTCTCCCGACGTATTGATGTAACCATATAAATGCGGATTCGGCAAGCCAACGCCTTGCCGGGTTTTGGAAATAGGTCTCAAATTACATCGTAATTTGACACCCTTTTCAGGCCCGGGCCTTCAAATCGACCTAACCATAAGAACATAGATTATATATATTAACCCGAACTAGTTATAGGAAGATATACTACATTCGAGCCCCTATCCTACGCTCTCCCGATACCCATCCTACCGTTCAACCCATTACCGACACCTCCGCCAACGTTACCATACGAGTAATACCATAAGAAGCGTTCAAGCGTTTACCGACTCTTCCACTGTTGTTACCATATGCGTAATACCGTAAGACGTGTGCAAGCGTTAGCTATAGAACACCAAAGACGCGCTCCACTAGCCGACTCACCAGCATTCCCCGGCATCCCCACTCCGGAGGATTCCCCGCCACATGGTACGCCCCACTCGTACCTCCCCGGAGCAGCAGCGCCCCCACAACCGAAGGAGGTCAGAGCACCAGCGAAGATCGTCAGTTCTACTCCCAGCTCCACCGAGGAACGACTTCCTCTGGAGACCTCCCCGCACTTTACTATTTCAACTCTACTCCCAGTCGTAGTTAATATTAGGAGTCTAAGTGTATCTTAATCTTGAATATATTCTTTAATACTTAGTTATTGTCGTACCCTTCAATCTTCAATCCTAACTTCTTCACGGCAAAGGAAACGAGTGTCGCCTATGGTCGAACGGTTGTCTAAACCCTTTCTGACTGCCAAGTTAATATACGCACGGAGCTCACCCTGAATGCTCGGTATAGAGACTTGAGGCTTTCGGTTGGAACCTGACAACAGTCCTTCTAAGCGACATAAGCTCCCCATGCCAAAACGCGCCGGTCGTAAATATCAGCTTCGGAAGCTTTGCCGAAAAACCAGCGCGATCGCTGACGGCTCACGGAGATTCGACCGCCAACGAAACTACGAGGCCCGTATCATCGCCCAGCTTCAGCGAGCCGTGAGGCATCCATACGTCGAGCTGGTCCAGTGGAGCAAGCCCCGTCCGATCGACATAGACGATTCCACGTCCTACCCTCCAGTCTACGCGAAGGGAGACCCACGTCGAAGGCGCTACACGACGTTCATCTTGAAGCGAGCCGCACTCCGAGCCCTCGAGGTCGCCCGGTCTATCGACCCGATGTACTAGACCGTCCGGTGAGTGCTTTTTGTAAACCGCCTATTCGCGAACGCATGAGATCCCGGTAATACACCGAACGTACGAGTCGCGTGTGTGCCCAAAGGTTTGCAACGTACGTCTTGATCCGCGGTATTCGTGCGAATATATATATTTTTCGGGAAACGACGCCGCGGGACGTAACAGAGCTAATTCGTGTATTGCGCATTAATCTGAAGATAAATTGTTCATATCACATGAATTTGAATCTAAATCGTTTGTTTAAAATCTCTATTTCGCGCGAATTTGAATCGAAATCGTGTGTTTCGCATGATATTGAAGTTACATCGTATGTTTCGCGTTGATTTAAAGCTAATTCGTGTATTTCGCATTAATCTGAAGCTAAATTGTTCATTTCGCATGAATTTGAAGCTAAATCGTTTGTTGAAAATCGCTATTTCGCACGAATTTCAATCGAAATCGTGTGTTTCGCAAGATATTTACGATAAATCGTATGTTTCGCATTGATTTAAAGCTAATTCGTGTATTTCGCATTAATCTGAAGCTAAATTGTTCATACCACATGAATTTGAAGCTAAATCGTTTGTTTAAAATCGCTATTTCGTAAGAATTTGAAGCGAAATCGTGTATATCGCATGACATTTCTGCTAAATCGTATGTTTCGCGTTGATTTAGAACTAATTCGTGTATTTCGCATTACTCTGAAGCTAAATTGTTCATATCACACGAATTTGAAGCTAAATCGTTTGTTTAATATCGCTATTTCGCACGAATTTGAAGCGAAATCGTGTATATCGCATGATATTTCTGCTAAATCGTATGTTTCGCGTTGATTTAAAGCTAATTCGTGTATTTCGCATGAATCCGAAGTTAAATAGTTCATATCACATGAATTTGAAGCTAAATCGTTTGTTTAAAATCGCTATTTCGCAAGAATTTGAAGCGAAATCGTGTATATCGCATGATATTTCTGCTAAATCGTATGTTTCGCGTTGATTTAAAGCTAATTCGTGTATTTCGCATGAATCTGAAGCTAAATTGTTCATTTCGCATGAATTTGAAGCTAAATCGTATGTTTAAAATCGCTATTTCTCACGAATTTGAAGCGAAATCGTGTATATCGCTTGATATTGAAGTTAAATCGTATGTTTCGCGTTGATTTAGAGCTAATTCGTGTATTGCGCATTAATCTGAAGCTAAATTGTTCATATCACATGAATTTGAAGCTAAATCGTTTGTTTAAAATCTCTATTTCGCGCGAATTTGAATCGAAATCGTGTGTTTCGCATGATATTGAAGTTACATCGTATGTTTCGCGTTGATTTAAAGCTATTTCGTGTATTTCGCATGAATCTGAATGTAAATTGTTCATTTCGCATGAATTTGAAGCTAAATCGTTTGTTTAAAATCGCTATTACTCACGAATTTGAAGCGAAATCGTGTATATCGCATGATATTTCTGCTAAATCGTATGTTTCGCGTTGACTTAAAGCTAATTCGTGTATTTCGCATTAATCTGAAGTTAAATAGTTCATATCACATGAATTTGAATCTAAATCGTTTGTTTAAAATCTCTATTTCGCGCGAATTTGAATCGAAATCGTGTGTTTCGCATGATATTGAAGTTACATCGTATGTTTCGCGTTGATTTAAAGCTAATTCGTGTATTTCGCATTAATCTGAAGCTAAATTGTTCATTTCGCATGAATTTGAAGCTAAATCGTTTGTTGAAAATCGCTATTTCGCACGAATTTCAATCGAAATCGTGTGTTTCGCAAGATATTGACGATAAATCGTATGTTTCGCATTGATTTAAAGCTAATTCGTGTATTTCGCATTAATCTGAAGCTAAATTGTTCATACCACATGAATTTGAAGCTAAATCGTTTGTTTAAAATCGCTATTTCGTAAGAATTTGAAGCGAAATCGTGTATATCGCATGATATTTCTGCTAAATCGTATGTTTCGCGTTGATTTAGAACTAATTCGTGTATTTCGCATTACTCTGAAGCTAAATTGTTCATATCACACGAATTTGAAGCTAAATCGTTTGTTTAATATCGCTATTTCGCACGAATTTGAAGCGAAATCGTGTATATCGCATGATATTTCTGCTAAATCGTATGTTTCGCGTTGATTTAAAGCTAATTCGTGTATTTCGCATGAATCCGAAGTTAAATAGTTCATATCACATGAATTTGAAGCTAAATCGTTTGTTTAAAATCGCTATTTCGCAAGAATTTGAAGCGAAATCGTGTATATCGCATGATATTTCTGCTAAATCGTATGTTTCGCGTTGATTTAAAGCTAATTCGTGTATTTCGCATGAATCTGAAGCTAAATTGTTCATTTCGCATGAATTTGAAGCTAAATCGTATGTTTAAAATCGCTATTTCTCACGAATTTGAAGCGAAATCGTGTATATCGCTTGATATTGAAGTTAAATCGTATGTTTCGCGTTGATTTAGAGCTAATTCGTGTATTGCGCATTAATCTGAAGCTAAATTGTTCATATCACATGAATTTGAAGCTAAATCGTTTGTTTAAAATCTCTATTTCGCGCGAATTTGAATCGAAATCGTGTGTTTCGCATGATATTGAAGTTACATCGTATGTTTCGCGTTGATTTAAAGCTATTTCGTGTATTTCGCATGAATCTGAATCTAAATTGTTCATTTCGCATGAATTTGAAGCTAAATCGTTTGTTTAAAATCGCTATTACTCACGAATTTGAAGCGAAATCGTGTATATCGCATGATATTTCTGCTAAATCGTATGTTTCGCGTTGACTTAAAGCTAATTCGTGTATTTCGCATTAATCTGAAGTTAAATAGTTCATATCACATGAATTTGAAGCTAAATCGTTTGTTTAAAATCGCTATTTCGCAAGAATTTGAAGCGAAATCGTGTATATCGCATGATATTTCTGTTAAATCGTATGTTTCGCGTTGATTTAGAGCTAATTCGTGTATTTCGCATTAATCTGAAGCTAAATTGTTCATATCACATGAATTTGAAGCTAAATCGTTTGTTTAAAATCGCTATTTCGCACGAATTTGAAGCGAAATCGTGTATATCGCATGATATTGAAGCTAAATCGTATGTTTCGCGTTGATTTAAAGCTAATTCGTGTATTTCGCATGAATCTGAAGTTAAATAGTTCATATCACATGAATTTGAAGCTAAATCGTTTGTTTAAAATCGATATTTCGCAAGAATTTGAAGCGAAATCGTGTATATCGCATGATATTTCTGCTAAATCGTATGTTTCGCGTTGATTTAGAGCTAATTCGTGTATTTCGCATTAATCTGAAGCTAAATTGTTCATATCACATGAATTTGAAGCTAAATCGTTTGTTTAAAATCGCTATTTCGCACGAATTTGAAGCGAAATCGTGTATATCGCATGATATTTCTGCTAAATCGTATGTTTTGTTACGTCCCGCGCGTGATTTCCCGCAAAATATATATAATTCCGCGAGAGCGCGAGATTTACGTGTAACGATTAAATTGATCTGCCTTTAGTCCACGCGACGCGTACCGTTCGCGTATAACAGGGTATCGCCTACTCGCGAACACAGGGACAAAATACGCGGGCTCTTACTGTGATAGGCAGGTCCTGCTGCCGGGAAGGCTCGTTCGCTCGCTTCTCGTACGCCGCTCGTCTCGGATCTCCTGCCGGGATTCTGCTTGGGCTGTACGTTGATTTCGGGATGTCGATCTCGATCAGCTCCGTCCAAGGATAGAGGTGGCGTTGACGAGGTGCGCGGTATTCGCGGACGATCTGGATTTCTTCGCGGTACGCGAGATCGCCCGTAACTGAATCTATTCGCGGTTTATGGCTGATTATGCTGATTTCTTGACTTCGATGCTTTACCCGCGTTTCGTAAGGGATCTGAGCGTATAGATGGACGAGTCTCTTCAATTGAGCTCTGCGCCCAGACTGACGCGGCATATGTGATACTAATGCTATTTAATAATTAATCATTTATCTGCTCTGTCCGGTGGCGTACAGGACTTGTGGTGAAAGCCCGGTACATACGCTTTCTGGACGGATTTAGTTAGAGCAACTTCGGTGGCGTGCAGGACTTGTGGAGAAAGCCCGGTACACACGCTTTCTGAAGTTGTAATTCGAAATGCGGTGGTAAGTCTAATAATAATAGGAACTAGGATCGCAGAGGTATGTTGAATGAATTACGTTCACTGCTTCTAAATTAAGATGTATATTCTAATTAAATTGGCTTAAGTTACAGAGCCTTAATACTAACGCAAGAAGATTGGACTTGGAAATCAGAATCGAAATTGAATTGGAATAAGAAGAACTTGACGATCGCGGACGACCGGACTTCTGATCAAGAAGTACGACTAATACTGGTCGAATTCCGGAACGAGAGTGATCCTGCCGGAGGCTGCATTGAACTCTTTCGATTCATGGCCGCCGGTCCGCCTGGCGGGGGTAGTCCGGTGGAGGGGCGTCCGCCATGGTGGTGGATGGCGCTGGAGAGGGGATGCCGCGTTCAGCGGGATGACGTAGTCCCAGTCCACGCGCTTTTTACGGTACTTAGAAATATTCGCTTGTTCTTTAGAGAGTATAATAATGTGGTTATGCTAACTTATTCTATGGTTCGTTATAAGGTAGATATCTGCTAACTTATGCTATGGTCGGTTACGATACGTTTAGGCTAATTCGGTTAACCTACGCTTATATACTAGTTTGCGCGGTAACACACACACACATTCATGCACAACCACGCTCTTATATACTAATACAAACGTCGGAGGACGTCACAGTTTCGCGTTGATTTAAAGCTATTTCGTGTATTTCGCATGAATCTGAAGCTAAATTGTTCATTTCGCATGAATTTGAAGCTAAATCGTTTGTTTAAAATCGCTATTTCGCAAGAATTTGAAGCGAAATCGTGTATATCGCATGATATTTCTGCTAAATCGTATGTTTCGCGTTGATTTAAAGCTATTTCGTGTATTTCACATGAATCTGAAGCTAAATTGTTCATTTCGCATGAATTTGAAGCTAAATCGTTTGTTTAAAATCGCTATTCCTCACGAATTTGAAGCGAAATCGTGTATATCGCTTGATATTGAAGTTAAATCGTATGTTTCGCGTTGATTTAAAGCTAAGTCGTGTATTTCGCATGAATCTGAAGTTAAATAGTTCATATCACATGAATTTGAAGCTAAATCGTTTGTTTAAAATCGCTATTTCGCAAGAATTTGAAGCGAAATCGTGTATATCGCATGATATTTCTGCTAAATCGTATGTTTCGCGTTGATTTAAAGCTAATTCGTGTATTTCGCATTAATCTGAAGTTAAATAGTTCATATCACATGAATTTGAAGCTAAATCGTTTGTTTAAAATCGCTATTTCGCAAGAATTTGAAGCGAAATCGTGTATATCGCATGATATTTCTGCTAAATCGTATGTTTCGCGTTGATTTAGAGCTAATTCGTGTATTTCGCATTAATCTGAAGCTAAATTGTTCATTTCACATGAATTTGAAGCTAAATCGTTTGTTTAAAATCGCTATTTCGCACGAATTTGAAGCGAAATCGTGTATTTCGCATGATATTTCTGCTAAATCGTATGTTTCGCGTTGATTTAAAGCTAATTCGTGTATTTCGCATGAATCTGAAGCTAAATTGTTAATTTCGCATGAATTTGAAGCTAAATCGTTTGTTTAAAATCGCTATTTCTCACGAATTTGAAGCGAAATCGTGTATATCGCATGATATTTCTGCTAAATCGTATGTTTCGCGTTGATTTAGAGCTAATTCGTGTATTTCGCATGAATCTGAAGCTAAATTGTTCATATCACATGAATTTGAAGCTAAATCGTTTGTTTAAAATCGCTATTACTCACGAATTTGAAGCGAAATCGTGTATATCGCTTGATATTGAAGTTAAATCGTATGTTTCGCGTTGATTTAAAGCTATTTCGTGTATTTCACATGAATCTGAAGCTAAATTGTTCATTTCGCATGAATTTGAAGCTAAATCGTTTGTTTAAAATCGCTATTCCTCACGAATTTGAAGCGAAATCGTGTATATCGCTTGATATTGAAGTTAAATCGTATGTTTCGCGTTGATTTAAAGCTAATTCGTGTATTTCGCATGAATCTGAAGTTAAATAGTTCATATCACATGAATTTGAAGCTAAATCGTTTGTTTAAAATCGCTATTTCGCAAGAATTTGAAGCGAAATCGTGTATATCGCATGATATTTCTGCTAAATCGAATGTTTCGCGTTGATTTAGAGCTAATTCGTGTATTTCGCATTAATCTGAAGCTAAATTGTTCATATCACATGAATTTGAAGCTAAATCGTTTGTTTAAAATCGCTATTTCGCACGAATTTGAAGCGAAATCGTGTATATCGCATGATATTTCTGCTAAATCGTATGTTTCCCGTTGATTTAAAGCTAATTCGTGTATTTCGCATGAATCTGAAGCTAAATTGTTAATTTCGCATGAATTTGAAGCTAAATCGTTTGTTTAAAATCGCTATTTCTCACGAATTTGAAGCGAAATCGTGTATATCGCATGATATTTCTGCTAAATCGTATGTTTCGCGTTGATTTAGAGCTAATTCGTGTATTTCGCATGAATCTGAAGTTAAATAGTTCATTTCGCATGAATTTGAAGCTAAATCGTTTGTTTAAAATCTCTATTTCGCACGAATTTGAATCGAAATCGTGTGTTTCGCATGATATTGAAGTTACATCGTATGTTTCGCGTTGATTTAAAGCTAATTCGTGTATTTCGCATGAATCTGAAGTTAAATAGTTCATATCACATGAATTTGAAGCTAAATCGTTTGTTTAAAATCGATATTTCGCAAGAATTTGAAGCGAAATCGTGTATATCGCATGATATTTCTGCTAAATCGTATGTTTCGCGTTGATTTAGAGCTAATTCGTGTATTTCGCATTAATCTGAAGCTAAATTGTTCATATCACATGAATTTGAAGCTAAATCGTTTGTTTAAAATCGCCATTTCGCACGAATTTGAAGCGAAATCGTGTATATCGCATGATATTTCTGCCAAATAGTATGTTTCGCGTTGATTTAAAGCTATTTCGTGTATTTCGCATGAATCTGAAGCTAAATTGTTCATTTCGCATGAATTTGAAGCCTAATCGTTTGTTTAAAATCTCTATTTCGCACGAATTTGAATCGAAATCGTGTATATCGCTTGATATTGAAGTTAAATCGTATGTTTCGCGTTGATTTAAAGCTAATTCGTGTATTTCGCATGAATCTGAAGTTAAATAGTTCATATCACATGAATTTGAAGCTAAATCGTTTGTTTAAAATCGCTATTTCGCAAGTATTTGAAGCGAAATCGTGTATATCGCATGATATTTCTGCTAAATCGTATGTTTCGCGTTGATTTAAAGCTAATTCGTGTATTTCGCATTAATCTGAAGTTAAATAGTTCATATCACATGAATTTGAAGCTAAATCGTTTGTTTAAAATCGCTATTTCGCAAGAATTTGAAGCGAAATCGTGTATATCGCATGATATTTCTGCTAAATCGTATGTTTCGCGTTGATTTAGAGCTAATTCGTGTATTTCGCATTAATCTGAAGCTAAATTGTTCATATCACATGAATTTGAAGCTAAATCGTTTGTTTAAAATCGCTATTTCGCACGAATTTGAAGCGAAATCGTGTATATCGCATGATATTGAAGCTAAATCGTATGTTTCGCGTTGATTTAGAGCTAATTCGTGTATTTCGCATTAATCTGAAGCTAAATTGTTCATATCACATGAATTTGAAGCTAAATCGTTTGTTTAAAATCGCTATTTCGCACGAATTTGAAGCGAAATCGTGTATATCGCATGATATTGAAGCTAAATCGTATGTTTCGCGTTGATTTAAAGCTAATTCGTGTATTTCGCATGAATCTGAAGCTAAATTGTTAATTTCGCATGAATTTGAAGCTAAATCGTTTGTTTAAAAACGCTATTGCTCACGAATTTGAAGCGAAATCGTGTATATCGCATGATATTTCTGCTAAATCGTATGTTTCGCGTTGATTTAGAGCTAATTCGTGTATTTCGCATGAATCTGAAGTTAAATAGTTCATTTCGCATGAATTTGAAGCTAAATCGTTTGTTTAAAATCACTATTTCGCACGAATTTGAATCGAAATCGTGTGTTTCGCATGATATTGAAGTTACATCGTATGTTTCGCGTTGATTTAAAGCTAATTCGTGTATTTCGCATGAATCTGAAGTTAAATAGTTCATATCACATGAATTTGAAGCTAAATCGTTTGTTTAAAATCGATATTTCGCAAGAATTTGAAGCGAAATCGTGTATATCGCATGATATTTCTGCTAAATCGTATGTTTCGCGTTGATTTAAAGCTAATTCGTGTATTTCGCATTAATCTGAAGCTAAATTGTTCATTTCGCATGAATTTGAAGCTAAATCGTTTGTTTAAAATCACTATTTCGCACGAATTTGAATCGAAATCGTGTGTTTCGCATGATATTGAAGTTACATCGTATATTTCACGTTGATTTAAAGCTAATTCGTGTATTTCGCATGAATCTGAAGTTAAATAGTTCATATCACATGAATTTGAAGCTAAATCGTTTGTTTAAAATCGCTATTTCGCAAGAATTTGAAGCGAAATCGTGTATATCGCATGATATTTCTGCTAAATCGTATGTTTCGCGTTGATTTAGAGCTAATTCGTGTATTTCGCATGAATCTGAAGTTAAATAGTTCATATCATATGAATTTGAAGCTAAATCGTTTGTTTAAAATCGCTATTTCGCAAGAATTTGAAGCGAAATCGTGTATATCGCATGATATTTCTGCTAAATCGTATGTTTCGCGTTGATTTAGAGCTAATTCGTGTATTTCGCATTACTCTGAAGCTAAATTGTTCATATCACATGAATTTGAAGCTAAATCGTTTGTTTAAAATCGCTATTTCGCACGAATTTGAAGCGAAATCGTGTATATCGCATGATATTTCTGCTAAATCGTATGTTTCGCGTTGATTTAAAGCTATTTCGTGTATTTCGCATGAATCTGAAGCTAAATTGTTCATTTCGCATGAATTTGAAGCTAAATCGTTTGTTTGTAATCGCTATTTCTCACGAATTTGAAGCGAAATCGTGTATATCGCATGATATTTCGGCTAAATCGTATGTTTCGCGTTGATTTAAAGCTAATTCGTGTATTTCGCATTAATCTGAAGCTAAATTGTTCATTTCGCATGAATTTGAAGCTAAATCGTTTGTTGAAAATCGCTATTTCGCACGAATTTCAATCGAAATCGTGTGTTTCGCATGATATTGAAGCTAAATCGTATGTTTCGCGTTGATTTAAAGCTAATTCGTGTATTTCGCATTAATCTGAAGCTAAATTGTTCATTTCGCATGAATTTGAAGCTAAATCGTTTGTTGAAAATCGCTATTTCGCACGAATTTCTATCGAAATCGTGTGTTTCGCATGATATTGAAGCTAAATCGTATGTTTCGCGTTGATTTAAAGCTAATTCGTGTATTTCGCATTAATCTGAAGCTAAATTGTTCATTTCGCATGAATTTGAAGCTAAATCTTTGTTTAAAATCTCTATTTCGCACGAATTTGAAGCGAAATCGTGTGTTTCGCATGATATTGACGATAAATCGTATGTTTCGCATTGATATAAAGCTAATTCGTGTATTTCGCATGAATCTGAAGCAAAATTGTTCATTTCGCATGAATTTGAAGCTAAATCGTTTGTTTAAAATCGCTATTTCTCGCGAATTTGAAGCGAAATCGTGTATATCGCATGATATTTCTGCTAAATCGTATGTTTCGCGTTGATTTAGAGCTAATTCGTGTATTTCGCATTACTCTGAAGCTAAATTGTTCATATCACATGAATTTGAAGCTAAATCGTTTGTTTAAAATCGCTATTTCGCACGAATTTGAAGCGAAATCGTGTATATCGCATGATATTTCTGCTAAATCGTATGTTTCGCGTTGATTTAAAGCTATTTCGTGTATTTCGCATGAATCTGAAGCTAAATTGTTCATTTCGCATGAATTTGAAGCTAAATCGTTTGTTTGTAATCGCTATTTCTCACGAATTTGAAGCGAAATCGTGTATATCGCATGATATTTCGGCTAAATCGTATGTTTCGCGTTGATTTAAAGCTAATTCGTGTATTTCGCATTAATCTGAAGCTAAATTGTTCATTTCGCATGAATTTGAAGCTAAATCGTTTGTTGAAAATCGCTATTTCGCACGAATTTCAATCGAAATCGTGTGTTTCGCATGATATTGAAGCTAAATCGTATGTTTCGCGTTGATTTAAAGCTAATTCGTGTATTTCGCATTAATCTGAAGCTAAATTGTTCATTTCGCATGAATTTGAAGCTAAATCGTTTGTTGAAAATCGCTATTTCGCACGAATTTCTATCGAAATCGTGTGTTTCGCATGATATTGAAGCTAAATCGTATGTTTCGCGTTGATTTAAAGCTAATTCGTGTATTTCGCATTAATCTGAAGCTAAATTGTTCATTTCGCATGAATTTGAAGCTAAATCTTTGTTTAAAATCTCTATTTCGCACGAATTTGAAGCGAAATCGTGTGTTTCGCATGATATTGACGATAAATCGTATGTTTCGCATTGATATAAAGCTAATTCGTGTATTTCGCATGAATCTGAAGCAAAATTGTTCATTTCGCATGAATTTGAAGCTAAATCGTTTGTTTAAAATCGCTATTTCGCAAGAATTTGAAGCGAAATCGTGTATATCGCATGATATTTCTGCTAAATCGTATATTTCGCGTTGATTTAGAGCTAATTCGTGTATTTCGCATTAATCTGAAGCTAAATTGTTCATATCACATGAATTTGATGCTAAATCGTTTGTTTAAAATCGCTATTTCGCACGAATTTGAAGCGAAATCGTGTATATCGCATGATATTTCTGCCAAATCGTATGTTTCGCGTTGATTTAAAGCTATTTCGTGTATTTCGCATGAATCTGAAGCTAAATTGTTCATTTCGCATGAATTTGAAGCTAAATCGTTTGTTTAAAATCGCTATTTCGCAAGAATTTGATGCGAAATCGTGTATATCGCATGATATTTCTGCTAAATCGTATGATTCGCGTTGATTTAGAGCTAACTCGTGTATTTCGCATTACTCTGAAGCTAAATTGTTCATATCACATGAATTTGAAGCTAAATCGTTTGTTTAAAATCGCTATTTCGCACGAATTTGAAGCGATATCGTGTGTTTCGCATGATATTGACGATAAATCGCATGTTTCGCATTGATTTAAAGCTAATTCGTGTATTTCGCATGAATCTGAAGCAAAATTGTTCATTTCGCATGAATTTGAAGCTAAATCGTTTGTTTAAAATCGCTATTTCGCAAGAATTTGAAGCGAAATCGTGTATATCGCATGATATTTCTGCTAAATCGTATGTTTCGCGTTGATTTAGAGCTAATTCGTGTATTTCGCATTAATCTGAAGCTAAATTGTTCATTTCGCATGAATTTGAAGCTAAATCGTTTGTTTAAAATCGCTATTTCGCACGAATTTGAAGCGAAATCGTGTATATCGCATGATATTGAAGCTAAATCGTATGTTTCGCGTTGATTTAAAGCTAATTCGTGTATTTCGCATGAATCTGAAGCTAAATTGTTCATTTCGCATGAATTTGAAGCTAAATCGTTTGTTTAAAATCGCTATTTCGCAAGAATTTGAAACGAAATCGTGTATATCGCATGATATTTCTGCTAAATCGTATGTTTCGAGTTGATTTAAAGCTAATTCGTGTATTTCGCATTAATCTGAAGCTAAATTGTTCATTTCGCATGAATTTGAAGCTAAATCGTTTGTTGAAAATCGCTATTTCGCACGAATTTCAATCGAAATCGTGTGTTTCGCATGATATTGAAGCTAAATCGTTTGTTTCGCGTTGATTTAAAGCTAATTCGTGTATTTCGCATTAATCTGAAGCTAAATTGTTCATTTCGCATGAATTTGAAGCTAAATCGTTTGTTTAAAATCGCTATTTCGCAAGAATTTGAAGCGAAATCGTGTATATCGCATGATATTTCTGCTAAATCGTATGTTTCGCGTTGATTTAGAGCTAATTCGTGTATTTCGCATTAATCTGAAGCTAAATTGTTCATATCACATGAATTTGATGCTAAATCGTTTGTTTAAAATCGCTATTTCGCACGAATTTGAAGCGAAATCGTGTATATCGCATGATATTTCTGCCAAATCGTATGTTTCGCGTTGATTTAAAGCTATTTCGTGTATTTCGCATGAATCTGAAGCTAAATTGTTCATTTCGCATGAATTTGAAGCTAAATCGTTTGTTTAAAATCGCTATTTCGCACGAATTTGAAGCGAAATCGTGTATATCGCATGATATTGAAGCCAAATCGTATATTTCACGTTGATTTAAAGCTAATTCGTGTATTTCGCATGAATCTGAAGCTAAATTGTTCATTTCGCATGAACTTGAAGCTAAATCGTTTGTTGAAAATCGCTATTTCGCACGAATTTCAATCGAAATCGTGTGTTTCGCATGATATTGAAGCTAAATCGTATGTTTCGCATGATATTGAAGCTAAATCGTATGTTTCGCGTTGATTTAAAGCTAATTCGTGTATTTCGCATTAATCTGAAGCCAAATTGTTCATTTCGCATGAATTTGAAGCTAAATCGTTTGTTTAAAATCGCTATTTCGCAAGAATTTGAAACGAAATCGTGTATATCGCATGATATTTCTGCTCAATCGTATGTTTCGCGTTGATTTAAAGCTAATTCGTGTATTTCGCATTAATCTGAAGCTAAATTGTTCATTTCGCATGAATTTGAAGCTAAATCGTTTGTTTAAAATCGCTATTTCGCACGAATTTGAAGCGAAATCGTGTATATCGCATGATATTTCTGCCAAATCGTATGTTTCGCGTTGATTTAAAGCTATTTCGTGTATTTCGCATGAATCTGAAGCTAAATTGTTCATTTCGCATGAATTTGAAGCTAAATCGTTTGTTTAAAATCGCTATTTCTCACGAATTTGAAGCGAAATCGTGTATATCGCATGATATTTCTGCTAAATCGTATGTTTCGCGTTGATTTAGAGCTAATTCGTGTATTTCGCATGAATCTGAAGTTAAATAGTTCATATCACATGAATTTGAAGCTAAATCGTTTGTTTAAAATCGCTATTTCGCACGAATTTGAAGCGAAATCGTGTATATCGCATGATATTTCTGCTAAATCGTATGTTTCGCGTTGATTTAAAGCTATTTCGTGTATTTCGCATGAATCTGAAGCTAAATTGTTCATATCACATGAATTTGATGCTAAATCGTTTGTTTAAAATCGCTATTTCGCACGAATTTGAAGCGAAATCGTGTATATCGCATGATATTTCTGCCAAATCGTATGTTTCGCGTTGATTTAAAGCTATTTCGTGTATTTCGCATGAATCTGAAGCTAAATTGTTCATTTCGCATGAATTTGAAGCTAAATCATTTGTTTAAAATCGCTATTTCGCACGAATTTGAAGCGAAATCGTGTATATCGCATGATATTGAAGCTAAATCGTATATTTCACGTTGATTTAAAGCTAATTCGTGTATTTCGCATGAATCTGAAGCTAAATTGTTCATTTCGCATGAATTTGAAGCTAAATCGTTTGTTTAAAATCGCTATTTCTCACGAATTTGAAGCGAAATCGTGTATATCGCATGATATTTCTGCTAAATCGTATGTTTCGCGTTGATTTAAAGCTAATTCGTGTATTTCGCATTAATCTGAAGTTAAATAGTTCATATCACATGAATTTGAAGCTAAATCGTTTGTTTAAAATCGCTATTTCGCAAGAATTTGAAGCGAAATCGTGTATATCGCATGATATTTCTGCTAAATCGTATGTTTCGCGTTGATTTAGAGCTAATTCGTGTATTTCGCATTAATCTGAAGCTAAATTGTTCATATCACATGAATTTGAAGCTAAATCGTTTGTTTAAAATCGCTATTTCGCACGAATTTGAAGCGAAATCGTGTATATCGCATGATATTGAAGCTAAATCGTATATTTCGCGTTGATTTAAAGCTAATTCGTGTATTTCGCATGAATCTGAAGTTAAAAAGTTCATATCACACGAATTTGAAGCTAAATCGTTTGTTTAAAATCGCTATTTCGCACGAATTTGAAGCGAAATCGTGTATATCGCATGATATTTCTGCCAAATCGTATGTTTCGCGTTGACTTAAAGCTATTTCGTGTATTTCGCATGAATCTGAAGCTAAATTGTTCATTTCGCATGAATTTGAAGCTAAATCGTTTGTTTAAAATCGCTATTTCTCACGAATTTGAAGCGAAATCGTGTATATCGCATGATATTTCTGCTAAATCGTATGTTTCGCGTTGATTTAGAGCTAATTCGTGTATTTCGCATGAATCTGAATTTAAATAGTTCATATCACATGAATTTGAAGCTAAATCGTTTGTTTAAAATCGCTATTTCGCACGAATTTGAAGCGAAATCGTGTATATCGCATGATATTTCTGCTAAATCGTATGTTTCGCGTTGATTTAAAGCTATTTCGTGTATTTCGCATGAATCTGAAGCTAAATTGTTCATATCTCATGAATTTGATGCTAAATCGTTTGTTTAAAATCGCTATTTCGCACGAATTTGAAGCGAAATCGTGTATATCGCATGATATTTCTGCTAAATCGTATGTTTCGCGTTGATTTAGAGCTAATTCGTGTATTTCGCATTAATCTGAAGCTAAAGTGTTCATTTCGCATGAATTTGAAGCTAAATCGTTTGTTTAAAATCGCTATTTCGCACGAATTTGAAGCGAAATCGTGTATATCGCATGATATTGAAGCTAAATCGTATGTTTCGCGTTGATTTAAAGCTATTTCGTGTATTTCGCATGAATCTGAAGCTAAATTGATCATTTCGCATGAATTTGAAGCCTAATCGTTTGTTTAAAATCTCTATTTCGCACGAATTTGAATCGAAATCGTGTATATCGCTTGATATTGAAGTTAAATCGTATGTTTCGCGTTGATTTAAAGCTAATTCGTGTATTTCGCATGAATCTGAAGTTAAATAGTTCATATCACATGAATTTGAAGCTAAATCGTTTGTTTAAAATCGCTATTTCGCAAGTATTTGAAGCGAAATCGTGTATATCGCATGATATTTCTGCTAAATCGTATGTTTCGCGTTGATTTAAAGCTAATTCGTGTATTTCGCATTAAACTGAAGTTAAATAGTTCATATCACATGAATTTGAAGCTAAATCGTTTGTTTAAAATCGCTATTTCGCAAGAATTTGAAGCGAAATCGTGTATATCGCATGATATTTCTGCTAAATCGTATGTTTCGCGTTGATTTAGAGCTAATTCGTGTATTTCGCATTAATCTGAAGCTAAATTGTTCATGTCACATGAATTTGAAGCTAAATCGTTTGTTTAAAATCGCTATTTCGCAAGAATTTGAAGCGAAATCGTGTATATCGCATGATATTTCTGCTAAATCGTATGTTTCGCGTTGATTTAGAGCTAATTCGTGTATTTCGCATTAATCTGAAGCTAAAGTGTTCATTTCGCATGAATTTGAAGCTAAATCGTTTGTTTAAAATCGCTATTTCGCACGAATTTGAAGCGAAATCGTGTATATCGCATGATATTGAAGCTAAATCGTATGTTTCGCGTTGATTTAAAGCTATTTCGTGTATTTCGCATGAATCTGAAGCTAAATTGTTCATTTCGCATGAATTTGAAGCCTAATCGTTTGTTTAAAATCTCTATTTCGCACGAATTTGAATCGAAATCGTGTATATCGCTTGATATTCAAGTTAAATCGTATGTTTCGCGTTGATTTAAAGCTAATTCGTGTATTTCGCATGAATCTGAAGTTAAATAGTTCATATCACATGAATTTGAAGCTAAATCGTTTGTTTAAAATCGCTATTTCGCACGAATTTGAAGCGAAATCGTGTATATCGCATGATATTGAAGCTAAATCGTATATTTCGCGTTGATTTAAAGCTAATTCGTGTATTTCGCATGAATCTGAAGTTAAAAAGTTCATATCACACGAATTTGAAGCTAAATCGTTTGTTTAAAATCGCTATTTCGCACGAATTTGAAGCGAAATCGTGTATATCGCATGATATTTCTGCCAAATCGTATGTTTCGCGTTGACTTAAAGCTATTTCGTGTATTTCGCATGAATCTGAAGCTAAATTGTTCATTTCGCATGAATTTGAAGCTAAATCGTTTGTTTAAAATCGCTATTTCTCACGAATTTGAAGCGAAATCGTGTATATCGCATGATATTTCTGCTAAATCGTATGTTTCGCGTTGATTTAGAGCTAATTCGTGTATTTCGCATGAATCTGAATTTAAATAGTTCATATCACATGAATTTGAAGCTAAATCGTTTGTTTAAAATCGCTATTTCGCACGAATTTGAAGCGAAATCGTGTATATCGCATGATATTTCTGCTAAATCGTATGTTTCGCGTTGATTTAAAGCTATTTCGTGTATTTCGCATGAATCTGAAGCTAAATTGTTCATATCTCATGAATTTGATGCTAAATCGTTTGTTTAAAATCGCTATTTCGCACGAATTTGAAGCGAAATCGTGTATATCGCATGATATTTCTGCTAAATCGTATGTTTCGCGTTGATTTAGAGCTAATTCGTGTATTTCGCATTAATCTGAAGCTAAAGTGTTCATTTCGCATGAATTTGAAGCTAAATCGTTTGTTAAAATCGCTATTTCGCACGAATTTGAAGCGAAATCGTGTATATCGCATGATATTGAAGCTAAATCGTATGTTTCGCGTTGATTTAAAGCTATTTCGTGTATTTCGCATGAATCTGAAGCTAAATTGATCATTTCGCATGAATTTGAAGCCTAATCGTTTGTTTAAAATCTCTATTTCGCACGAATTTGAATCGAAATCGTGTATATCGCTTGATATTGAAGTTAAATCGTATGTTTCGCGTTGATTTAAAGCTAATTCGTGTATTTCGCATGAATCTGAAGTTAAATAGTTCATATCACATGAATTTGAAGCTAAATCGTTTGTTTAAAATCGCTATTTCGCAAGTATTTGAAGCGAAATCGTGTATATCGCATGATATTTCTGCTAAATCGTATGTTTCGCGTTGATTTAAAGCTAATTCGTGTATTTCGCATTAAACTGAAGTTAAATAGTTCATATCACATGAATTTGAAGCTAAATCGTTTGTTTAAAATCGCTATTTCGCAAGAATTTGAAGCGAAATCGTGTATATCGCATGATATTTCTGCTAAATCGTATGTTTCGCGTTGATTTAGAGCTAATTCGTGTATTTCGCATTAATCTGAAGCTAAATTGTTCATGTCACATGAATTTGAAGCTAAATCGTTTGTTTAAAATCGCTATTTCGCAAGAATTTGAAGCGAAATCGTGTATATCGCATGATATTTCTGCTAAATCGTATGTTTCGCGTTGATTTAGAGCTAATTCGTGTATTTCGCATTAATCTGAAGCTAAAGTGTTCATTTCGCATGAATTTGAAGCTAAATCGTTTGTTTAAAATCGCTATTTCGCACGAATTTGAAGCGAAATCGTGTATATCGCATGATATTGAAGCTAAATCGTATGTTTCGCGTTGATTTAAAGCTATTTCGTGTATTTCGCATGAATCTGAAGCTAAATTGTTCATTTCGCATGAATTTGAAGCCTAATCGTTTGTTTAAAATCTCTATTTCGCACGAATTTGAATCGAAATCGTGTATATCGCTTGATATTCAAGTTAAATCGTATGTTTCGCGTTGATTTAAAGCTAATTCGTGTATTTCGCATGAATCTGAAGTTAAATAGTTCATATCACATGAATTTGAAGCTAAATCGTTTGTTTAAAATCGCTATTTCGCAAGTATTTGAAGCGAAATCGTGTATATCGCATGATATTTCTGCTAAATCGTATGTTTCGCGTTGATTTAAAGCTAATTCGTGTATTTCGCATTAATCTGAAGTTAAATAGTTCATATCACATGAATTTGAAGCTAAATCGTTTGTTTAAAATCGCTATTTCGCAAGAATTTGAAGCGAAATCGTGTATATCGCATGATATTTCTGCTAAATCGTATGTTTCGCGTTGATTTAGAGCTAATTCGTGTATTTCGCATTAATCTGAAGCTAAATTGTTCATATCACATGAATTTGAAGCTAAATCGTTTGTTTAAAATCGCTATTTCGCACGAATTTGAAGCGAAATCGTGTATATCGCATGATATTGAAGCTAAATCGTATATTTCGCGTTGATTTAAAGCTAATTCGTGTATTTCGCATGAATCTGAAGTTAAAAAGTTCATATCACACGAATTTGAAGCTAAATCGTTTGTTTAAAATCGCTATTTCGCAAGAATTTGAAGCGAAATCGTGTATATCGCATGATATTTCTGCTAAATCGTATGATTCGCGTTGATTTAGAGCTAACTCGTGTATTTCGCATTACTCTGAAGCTAAATTTTTCATATCACATGAATTTGAAGCTAAATCGTTTGTTTAAAATCGCTATTTCGCACGAATTTGAAGCGATATCGTGTGTTTCGCATGATATTGACGATAAATCGTATGTTTCGCATTGATTTAAAGCGAATTCGTGTATTTCGCATGAATCTGAAGCAAAATTGTTCATTTCGCATGAATTTGAAGCTAAATCGTTTGTTTAAAATCGCTATTTCGCAAGAATTTGATGCGGTATCGTGTATATCGCATGATATTTCTGCTAAATCGTATGTTTCGCGTTGATTTAGAGCTAATTCGTGTATTTCGCATTAATCTGAAGCTAAATTGTTCATATCACATGAGTTTGAAGCTAAATCGTTTGTTTAAAATCGCTATTTCGCACGAATTTGAAGCGAAATCGTGTATATCGCATGATATTGAAGCTAAATCGTATGTTTCGCGTTGATTTAGAGCTAATTCGTGTATTTCGCATTAATCTGAAGCTAAATTGTTCATATCACATGAATTTGAAGCTAAATCGTTTGTTTAAAATCGCTATTTCGCACGAATTTGAAGCGAAATCGTGTATATCGCATGATATTGAAGCTAAATCGTATGTTTCGCGTTGATTTAAAGCTAATTCGTGTATTTCGCATGAATCTGAAGCTAAATTGTTAATTTCGCATGAATTTGAAGCTAAATCGTTTGTTTAAAAACGCTATTGCTCACGAATTTGAAGCGAAATCGTGTATATCGCATGATATTTCTGCTAAATCGTATGTTTCGCGTTGATTTAGAGCTAATTCGTGTATTTCGCATTAATCTGAAGCTAAATTGTTCATATCACATGAATTTGAAGCTAAATCGTTTGTTTAAAATCGCCATTTCGCACGAATTTGAAGCGAAATCGTGTATATCGCATGATATTTCTGCCAAATCGTATGTTTCTCGTTGATTTAAAGCTATTTCGTGTATATCGCATGAATCTGAAGCTAAATTGTTCATTTCGCATGAATTTGAAGCTAAATCCTTTGTTTAATATCGCTATTTCGCACGAATTTGAAGCGAAATCGTGTATATCGCATGATATTGAAGCTAAATCGTATATTTCACGTTGATTTAAAGCTAATTCGTGTATTTCGCATGAATCTGAAGCTAAATTGTTCATTTCGCATGAATTTGAAGCTAAATCGTTTGTTTAAAATCGCTATTTCTCACGAATTTGAAGCGAAATCATGTATATCGCATGATATTTCTGCTAAATCGTATGTTTCGCGTTGATTTAGAGCTAATTCGTGTATTTCGCATGAATCTGAAGTTAAATAGTTCATATCACATGAATTTGAAGCTAAATCGTTTGTTTAAAATCGCTATTTCGCAAGAATTTGAAGCGAAATCGTGTATATCGCATGATATTTCTGCTAAATCGTATGATTCGCGTTGATTTAGAGCTAACTCGTGTATTTCGCATTACTCTGAAGCTAAATTGTTCATATCACATGAATTTGAAGCTAAATCGTTTGTTTAAAATCGCTATTTCGCACGAATTTGATGCGAAATCGTGTATATCGCATGATATTGAAGCTAAATCGTATATTTCTCGTTGATTTAAAGCTAATTCGTGTATTCCGCATGAATCTGAAGCTAAATTGTTCATTTCGCATGAATTTGAAGCTAAATCGTTTGTTTAAAATCGCTATTTCTCGCGAATTTGAAGCGAAATCGTGTATATCGCATGATATTTCTGCTAAATCGTATGTTTCGCGTTGATTTAGAGCTAATTCGTGTATTTCGCATGAATCTGAAGTTAAATAGTTAATATCACATGAATTTGAAGCTAAATCGTTTGTTTAAAATCGCTATTTCGCAAGAATTTGAAGCGAAATCGTGTATATCGCATGATATTTCTGCTAAATCGTATGTTTCGCGTTGATTTAGAGCTAATTCGTGTATTTCGCATTACTCTGAAGCTAAATTGTTCATATCACATGAATTTGAAGCTAAATCGTTTGTTTAAAATCGCTATTTCGCACGAATTTGAAGCGAAATCGTGTATATCGCATGATATTTCTGCTAAATCGTATGTTTCGCGTTGATTTAAAGCTATTTCGTGTATTTCGCATGAATCTGAAGCTAAATTGTTCATTTCCCATGAATTTGAAGCTAAATCGTTTGTTTATAATCGCTATTTCTCACGAATTTGAAGCGAAATCGTGTATATCGCATGATATTTCGGCTAAATCGTATGTTTCGCGTTGATTTAAAGCTAATTCGTGTATTTCGCATTAATCTGAAGCTAAATTGTTCATTTCGCATGAATTTGAAGCTAAATCGTTTGTTGAAAATCGCTATTTCGCACGAATTTCAATCGAAATCGTGTGTTTCGCATGATATTGAAGCTAAATCGTATGTTTCGCGTTGATTTAAAGCTAATTCGTGTATTTCGCATTAATCTGAAGCTAAATTGTTCATTTCGCATGAATTTGAAGCTAAATCGTTTGTTGAAAATCGCTATTTCGCACGAATTTCTATCGAAATCGTGTGTTTCGCATGATATTGAAGCTAAATCGTATGTTTCGCGTTGATTTAAAGCTAATTCGTGTATTTCGCATTAATCTGAAGCTAAATTGTTCATTTCGCATGAATTTGAAGCTAAATCTTTGTTTAAAATCTCTATTTCGCACGAATTTGAAGCGAAATCGTGTGTTTCGCATGATATTGACGATAAATCGTATGTTTCGCATTGATTTAAAGCTAATTCGTGTATTTCGCATGAATCTGAAGCAAAATTGTTCATTTCGCATGAATTTGAAGCTAAATCGTTTGTTTAAAATCGCTATTTCGCAAGAATTTGAAACGAAATCGTGTATATCGCATGATATTTCTGCTAAATCGTATGTTTCGCGTTGATTTAAAGCTAATTCGTGTATTTCGCATTAATCTGAAGCTAAATTGTTCATTTCGCATGAATTTGAAGCTAAATCGTTTGTTGAAAATCGCTATTTCGCACGAATTTCAATCGAAATCGTGTGTTTCGCATGATATTGAAGCTAAATCGTTTGTTTCGCGTTGATTTAAAGCTAATTCGTGTACTTCGCATTAATCTGAAGCTAAATTGTTCATTTCGCATGAATTTGAAGCTAAATCGTTTGTTTAAAATCGCTATTTCTCACGAATTTGAAGCGAAATCGTGTATAACGCATGATATTTCTGCTAAATCGTATGTTTCGCGTTGATTTAGAGCTAATTCGTGTATTTCGCATGAATCTGAAGTTAAATAGTTCATATCACATGAATTTGAAGCTAAATCGTTTGTTTAAAATCGCTATTTCGCAAGAATTTGAAGCGAAATCGTGTATATCGCATGATATTTCTGCTAAATCGTATGTTTCGCGTTGATTTAGAGCTAATTCGTGTATTTCGCATTACTCTGAAGCTAAATTGTTCATATCACATGAATTTGAAACTAAATCGTTTGTTTAAAATCGCTATTTCGCACGAAATTGAAGCGAAATCGTGTATATCGCATGATATTTCTGCTAAATCGTATGTTTCGCGTTGATTTAGAGCTAATTCGTGTATTTCGCATGAATCTGAAGTTAAATAGTTCATATCACATGAATTTGAAGCTAAATCGTTTGTTTAAAATCGCTATTTCGCAAGAATTTGAAGCGAAATCGTGTATATCGCATGATATTTCTGCCAAATCGTATGTTTCGCGTTGATTTAAAGCTATTTCGTGTATTTCGCATGAATCTGAAGCTAAATTGTTCATTTCGCATGAATTTGAAGCTAAATCGTTTGTTTAAAATCGCTATTTCGCACGAATTTGAAACGAAATCGTGTGTTTCGCATGATATTGAAGCTAAATCGTATGTTTCGCGTTGATTTAAAGCTAATTCGTGTATTTCGCATTAATCTGAAGCTAAATTGTTCATTTCGCATGAATTTGAAGCTAAATCGTTTGTTGAAAATCGCTATTTCGCACGAATTTCTATCGAAATCGTGTGTTTCGCATGATATTGAAGCTAAATCGTATGTTTCGCGTTGATTTAAAGCTAATTCGTGTATTTCGCATTAATCTGAAGCTAAATTGTTCATTTCGCATGAATTTGAAGCTAAATCTTTGTTTAAAATCTCTATTTCGCACGAATTTGAAGCGAAATCGTGTGTTTCGCATGATATTGACGATAAATCGTATGTTTCGCATTGATTTAAAGCTAATTCGTGTATTTCGCATGAATCTGAAGCAAAATTGTTCATTTCGCATGAATTTGAAGCTAAATCGTTTGTTTAAAATCGCTATTTCGCAAGAATTTGAAACGAAATCGTGTGTATCGCATGATATTTCTGCTAAATCGTATGTTTCGCGTTGATTTAAAGCTAATTCGTGTATTTCGCATGAATTTGAAGCTAAATCGTTTGTTGAAAATCGCTATTTCGCACGAATTTCAATCGAAATCGTGTGTTTCGCATGATATTGAAGCTAAATCGTTTGTTTCGCGTTGATTTAAAGCTAATTCGTGTACTTCGCATTAATCTGAAGCTAAATTGTTCATTTCGCATGAATTTGAAGCTAAATCGTTTGTTTAAAATCGCTATTTCGCAAGAATTTGAAGCGAAATCGTGTATATCGCATGATATTTCTGCTAAATCGTATGTTTCGCGTTGATTTAGAGCTAATTCGTGTATTTCGCATTAATCTGAAGCTAAATTGTTCATATCACATGAATTTGATGCTAAATCGTTTGTTTAAAATCGCTATTTCGCACGAATTTGAAGCGAAATCGTGTATATCGCATGATATTTCTGCCAAATCGTATGTTTCGCGTTGATTTAAAGCTATTTCGTGTATTTCGCATGAATCTGAAGCTAAATTGTTCATTTCGCATGAATTTGAAGCTAAATCGTTTGTTTAAAATCGCTATTTCGCACGAATTTGAAGCGAAATCGTGTATATCGCATGATATTGAAGCTAAATCGTATATTTCACGTTGATTTAAAGCTAGTTCGTGTATTTCGCATGAATCTGAAGCTAAATTGTTCATTTCGCATGAATTTGAAGCTAAATCGTTTGTTTATAATCGCTATTTCTCACGAATTTGAAGCGAAATCGTGTATATCGCATGATATTTCGGCTAAATCGTATGTTTCGCGTTGATTTAAAGCTAATTCGTGTATTTCGCATTAATCTGAAGCTAAATTGTTCATTTCGCATGAATTTGAAGCTAAATCGTTTGTTGAAAATCGCTATTTCGCACGAATTTCAATCGAAATCGTGTGTTTCGCATGATATTGTTACGTCCCGCGGCGTCGTTTCCCGAAAAATATATATATTCGCACGAATACCGCGGATCAAGACGTACGTTGCAAACCTTTGGGTACACACGCGACTCGTACGTTCGGTGTATTACCGGGATCTCATGCGTTCGCGAATAGGCGGTTTACAAAAGGCACTCACCGGACGGTCTAGTACATCGGGTCGATAGACCGGGCGACCTCGAGGGCTCGGAGTGCGGCTCGCTTCAAGATGAACGTCGTGTAGCGCCTTCGACGTGGGTCTCCCTTCGCGTAGACTGGAGGGTAGGACGTGGTATCGTCTATGTCGATCGGACGGGGCTCGCTCCACTGGACCAGCTCGGCGTATGGATGTCTCACGGCTCGCTGAAGCTGGGCGATGATACGGGCCTCGTAGTTTCGTTGGCGGTCGAATCTCCGTGAGCCGTCAGCGATCGCGCTGGTTTTTCGGCAAAGCTTCCGAAGCTGATATTTACGACCGGCGCGTTTTGGCATGGGGAGCTTATGTCGCTTAGAAGGACTGTTGTCAGGTTCCAACCGAAAGCCTCAAGTCTCTATACCGAGCATTCAGGGTGAGCTCCGTGCGTATATTAACTTGGCAGTCAGAAAGGGTTTAGACAACCGTTCGACCATAGGCGACACTCGTTTCCTTTGCCGTGAAGAAGTTAGGATTGAAGATTGAAGGGTACGACAATAACTAAGTATTAAAGAATATATTCAAGATTAAGATACACTTAGACTCCTAATATTAACTAGGACTGGGAGTAGAGTTGAAATAGTAAAGTGCGGGGAGGTCTCCAGAGGAAGTCGTTCCTCGGTGGAGCTGGGAGTAGAACTGACGATCTTCGCTGGTGCTCTGACCTCCTTCGGTTGTGGGGGCGCTGCTGCTCCGGGGAGGTACGAGTGGGGCGTACCATGTGGTGGGGAATCCTCCGGAGTGGGGATGCCGGGGAATGCTGGTGAGTCGGCTAGTGGAGCGCGTCTTTGGTGTTCTATAGCTAACGCTTGCACACGTCTTACGGTATTACGCATATGGTAACAACAGTGGAAGAGTCGGTAAACGCTTGAACGCTTCTTATGGTATTACTCGTATGGTAACGTTGGCGGAGGTGTCGGTAATGGGTTGAACGGTAGGATGGGTATCGGGAGAGCGTAGGATAGGGGCTCGAATGTAGTATATCTTCCTATAATTAGTTCGGGTTAATATATATAATCTATGTTCTTATGGCTAGGTCGATTTGAAGGCCCGGGCCTGAAAAGGGTGTCAAATTACGATGTAATTTGACACCTATTTCCAAAATTTTTCGAGCGCCCGGCGCTCGACCCGACAAGGCGTTGGCTTGCCGAATCCGCATTTATATGGTTACATCAATACGTCGGGAGACGTAACACCTCCCCCCCTCGGAGAAAGAAAAATGATGACAGTCATTTTTCTTCCTCGTCTGAGTCGGCGAGGAGAGACCGTTTCTTATACGATACGTATTTATCAGTACGCTCGATAGAGTTTTCAAAGTCGTTAGAGTCCTTTGGTTTTGAGTCCGTTTGCTCTTCCTTATCGACTATAACGCTTGTTAAAGGGATACACTCGGTCGTGGTACACTTGGGGGGCACTTCACTGACACTTTGTTTGTGCTTTAGGTAAAGGCAGAAGTGCGCCAGGGCACTCCACGATGCTGCGAGGAGCTGGAGACTCCACCCGTAGGCCGCGTGTAGAGCGATCCCGTTGAGGATTGTGTTGATGCAAAGTTTGATGATTCGTATGGCCAAGTATATTCCCATGAACCCAGCCATTATGGAGCCGAATTCGATGAAGGTGCCCCATATTTTCTTGCTAGTTGATTCTGCGATCTGTTTCAAGGTGTCCTCATCCATCAGATTGTGCAGTTTCACGGATCCGTCTGCGTACGATCTGCCTGATGCGCCTTGTGCCAGTGCATTTATTACTGCCATCTTTTCGATAGGGAACATGATGTGCTCATTAAGTTTTTGGATGTCTTCCTGTGTGTATATTCCGCCGGTAGCAAGATTTGTTGGGTCAATGTATTTCCATGTAGATGTTGTTATCGGCTGGAGTGGCGGAGGTGGTATACTCTCTACTGGTCGAGGCGTAATCTTGTACCATGCCCCGTGAATTTGGTAGATCGGTGGAATCAATTCGTTGCATACTCTTTTAGTGCCTGTTCTTGTGAGGATATGCGTGCGTGGTGTCAGGAAGAACGAATTGTTTCTATAGGTGACGGGAAGTTCGTCGTAGCACTCCTCTGTCTTCCTGAGGACGCACTGAACGGGTATGCACTTGACGACGTATATGGCTTCTCCGGCGGGAATGGCCATGTAACCGGGCTCTTTTACCAATGTTGTGGCGACTTCTGCCGGTGATATGTGGATTAGTGAGATAACATTTTTCAAGACCTGGCGTTCCAGTGCGCATTTTTGGTTGATGATGTCTCTATACATTGCGATGATTTGGGACCGGAGGTGCTTCTCGATATACACGAATTTCGTGTTTACATAAGTGAATATGTCCAGGCGATTGATCTTGGTTTTGGTAATTGATTTGAATTTTCCTTCTTTGTCTGTTTCTAGGAGGAGCAGCTTCGGATGTTCGGTCCGGATTAGCGTGTAGCCGCAGATCTGCGTCCGGCCGGTGCTCGTGAGTGCGAATACGGTGTCGCCGGATGCCACTGTGTAAGTTGGAGTGTTGCTGTGGTTTGGTGTGAAGACTTTGGTAGATCTGCCATCGAAGAGGACTTCATATTTGTTGAAGGCGCACTGGTCGGTAGGCATGCTGTCCCAAAAGGTGAATCCGTCTTCCGGATCCGTGCAGTATTCCCTGTCGAGTGTGCACCGGTGTCCTGTGGGTAGGAGTATCTCATTGGTCGAGATTTTGGTTGAGGCGCTGAAGTTTTTGAGAGTGACTCTGATCACTGCTTGCACTATGACTTGGTTCCAAGTGCCGAAAGGGTCGCTATACGTAGTTCCGCCGCATGTTCCGTCCTGCAGAATGGAACCTGCCAGTGTAATACTTCTCGTGGTGGTGCTGTTGCTCATTAGTCCCACTAATTGGTTGTTGGGCGGTAGCACAAGTACGCCTGAGTTATGCATTGTTTTGCATATGTCTCTTGGAGTGTTGAGAAGGTACTGTTGGCGGCCGTTATTCACTACGGACATGTGGGAGTGCATGCCGCAATAGTAGATGGTCCGATCTATTTCAACTTTGCATTGGAAGGTTGTGGTCTCCTCGAAGTCGACTATCTGGAGGAGCTGAATACTGACGTTTTGGACTGTCGGTTCGGTATCGGAAAATTCGCAGAGCGGTTTGTCTACTGTGGAGAACGTAGTCGCGTTTACGGTCGAACTTCCACAGTCGTAGCCTATCACTGCTGAGGCTGTACGTATGAGAGTGAAGATCCAGAAGTGGTGCGGTCATGTTCATGTTGGCGGTGTTGGATGCAGACTGAGGGTTGTCTCGGAGCTCGCTCACTGTTTTATACCGGTGCTGTCCTATGTTCCGAGTGGTGGGGTTTGGGGTTTGGGGTGGGGGCGAACGCGTCTCTGTTACACTTTGCACTCTGAGGTGTCCTGTTGGGGCGTGTTTCAGTTTGTCCGTATGGACCACTCGCGAACCAGACTTATAGTTTATCCTTACATTTCTATCGCTTATACATTCCATAATTTCGTACGGGCCGGAATATTCGTCGTCGAACTTACTTTTACGCGGCTCTTTGAGTAGATACACATTGTCCCCGACGGAAAAGGATTGAGCATTCGTTTTCCTGTCGTAATACTTTTTAGAGCGATACTTTGCGGATTCCAAGTTCTCTCGGGCTTTCCCTACTGTTTCGGAGATTCTTGATTGAAGATTTTCTAAATATTTGTTGTATGACTCGTCTGACGAGTCGTGCATTGCGGTATTTGCTGAGGGAGTCCTAGCTATTGTACCGAAGACAAGCTCGTGAGGGGTGAACAGTGTGCCTTCGTGCGTACTCGTGTTATATGAGAAGGTTGCGAACGGCAGCCACTCGTCCCAGTTTCCCTTCGTTATGTACTGTTTCAGATATTCCGTTAAAACGTGGTGAGAACGTTCTACTGAGCCGTTGCTTTGGGGTCTGAACGCGGTTGTTTTGAATTGTGTGATCTTGAATCGCTTAGCTACATTTCTCATGAGAGAACTGAGGAAATTCGTTCCTTGATCAGTCAGTATACCCTTTGGCGCGCCGAAACGGCAAATAAATTCCTGGGTAAACGCATTCGCGATTTCTATCGCGTTCGCGTTTCTTAGTGGGATGGCTAGGGAGTATTTTGTGAGGAGGTCTTGGATTGTTAAGATGTAGGAGAAGTCGTTAGGTGAAGTGGGAAGCGGGCCTACAATATCCATTGAAACTTTCTCGAAAGCGCTACCGGGCGTGTCAGTTATCGTCATGGGTTGTCTTGTTTTAACGCGGACTAATTTTTTTCGTTGGCATGATTCACACGAATTTACGAATTCTTGGACTCCTTTTTTGAGTGTGGGCCAAAAATATCTTTCCCTGATTCTCCTGTACGTTTTCGTAATGCCTTTGTGTCCCGCGAAGGCTGAGTCGTGGTTTTCAGATATTATGGAGGATCGATCGTTGATCGGGGGTATCCGAACTTCGTTACCGCAGGCGAAAATTTGTGTGTTGGTGTTTGAAAATAGTTCTAAGAGAATTTTGTAAATGCTGATCCAGGGTGTCTCGTCTATTGATATCTTTGATATGCTAAAGGAATCGAGTTGTAGTTCGGTCACGACGTCCAGTATTGATCTGAGAGACTCTGTTATGTTTTCGTGCGAGGCCGCGTGATGTTTTGTGGATTTTATGGGGAGTAGGATTAATTTCTTCTTTCCGGAGTTCAATACTTTTGCCCTGGACAACGTTAGGTTTTCGAGTGGTGGTATTCTACCGGCTGAGAACAGATCTACTGCCCCGGGGTCCACGGGTTGGCCGTCCATTGTTATGAACGCCACCAGGTTATCGTCGCGCATAATCAACCGGTCGCGTGTATGCACGAACGTTCTTCTATTTGGTTTCGCGGGGTGGTTGTATTGTTCGAATATGTTCTCGCTACTGTCGGTTTCCGATTGTGATTCGGGGCTGGACGTGACTGCTCTGTCGGTGGGCGTGTCCACTGTTATCGTAGGAGAGCGAGGAGTGGGCGGAGGGGAATGGGCGGTTGGGGATTGGTGAGATGAAGGCGAGGCGTTGGGTGAGAATGGCAGATCTTTTCGTGAAGATGGCGGGCTAGGTGGCGGTTGGTTGGGGCGGGGAGTGGAAGGAACATTTCGCGATGGTGGCCGTCGGCCGAGGATTGGTGACGGGTTCTGTGGGGTGGGTGGAAGGGGTCGCGGTGGTCGTTTAACGGCGTCGAACATGTCGGAGGACCCAGAGCCAGAGGACATTGGAAGGGTGCTCACGGGGTTGCGTGAAAGCGCGTCTGCGTTTAAATTGGTTTTTCCTGTTTTGTAAGTGATCCGGTAATCGAACTCGGCCAGTTTCAGGCGCCAACGGAGCAGCCTGGACGTAGGGTCTTTGACTGAGTTCATCCACACGAGTGGCTGATGATCTGTGATTAGGTTGAATTTGTGGCCGTAGATGTATGGCCGGAAATATTGCGTACAGTAAATGATGGCTAGGCACTCCTTCTCGATGGTTGAGTAATTTAATTCTGCACCGTGAAGTAGGCGAGATGCGTACGCGATGGGACGATCTTTCCCCTGTTCTCCCTGGCTAAGAATGCCGCCTATGGCATACCCCGAAGCATCTGTTGTTATGTTAAATTCTTTAGAGAAATCTGGATACTGTAATAGCGGCTCCGTGGTCAACACTTCTCGTAACGTGTGAAAGGCGTTTTCCTGTTGTTGACCCCAAACGAACTTGGTGTCCTTTTTTAGCAGCGTGGTTAGTGGTTTCGAAATGTTTGAAAAGTTTTTGATAAACCGTCTGTAATAGCCCGACAGACCAAGGAACTCGCGAAGGCTCTTTACGTTTTTGGGTTTGGGGAATTCTTTGACCGCAATAATTTTCTGTGGACAGGGCTTAACTCCGTCCTCCCCTATTATGTGGCCGAGGTACGCTACCTCGCGGTGCAAAAATCCGCATTTCGACGGTTGTAGTTTAAGGTTCGCGTCCCGCAACCTTTGGGCAAGCTTGTTGAACTTGGACTTGTGCTCTGATAAACTTCTCGCGTAGATAACTATGTCATCCAGGTACACGAAGAGCTCCGTGCCCTGGAGACCCGATAAAATATTGTCTATTAGCCTCTGAAAGGTGGCGGGGGCGTTCCGTAGGCCGAAGGGCATCCTTTTGAACTCGTAGTGTCCGTAAGGGGTTGAGAATGCCGTTTTCGCCGCGTCTTCGGGTTCCATTTCGATCTGGTGGAACCCGCTGGCCAAATCGAAAACGCTAAAATATTTTGCACTGCCGAGTTGATCTAAGATTTCTAGGATGCTTGGTAACGGGTAGGCATCCGGGATCGACTTTTCGTTTAAAGACCTGAAATCGACTACCATACGCCACCTTTTGTTCCCGTCGGCGTCGGGTTTCTTCGGGACAATCCACAAAGGGCTATTGAATGGTGACTTGGAAGGAGCTACGATATTTTGTTCCAACAGCTCCTTCATCTGGTTATTGATTTCCTCTTTGTGGATTGGAGGGTATCTATACTGTTTTACATGTACGGGTATTTCGTCGGTTGTTATAATTTTATGTTTTACCGCGTTAGTCTTTCCCAGAGGCTCACCCGGGAGGTGGAAGACGTCGTGGTATTCGCAAATGATTTGGTCGACGTGTGATCTCTCCTCTTTGCTGAGATGACTCGTACTTATTATGTCGGTGATCTCTTTACGTCGCGAGTTAGGAGAGCTGGATTCGAAGTATTGAGCAACTGAATGAATTGAAATTGAATTGGTCTCGCGTGATTCCGCGGTATACTCGATGCCTTCCACCTCCTCCAGCTCCATGGTCGGCATGGGGAGGTCGACAGCCTTGTCCGAAGTGTTTACGCAGTTATCGAATGCTTTTCCGTTAGAGATTTTGACTAAGCAATGCGGCACCATCACGCCAGGTGTTAGTTCGCATTTTCTAATGTAGCCTATTTCCGGGCCGGTGGCGTTCACCGCGATACACGCGCTCGCGCGTGGTCCGATAATACACCTATCTGCTGATAAAAACGAGAATTTGTTTCCGTTCCAGACCAGGCTTTTGGTTCTGAACGATATCTCTGCCTCTCCCGAGAGGAATGCTGCTCCCAAAATTCCGTCCGCAGGAATTGGGAACGTATCAGGCACCACGTGGAATTCCACCACTGCGTTTGCTATGTTGACGGTGGTAGAACCCAGGGTTGCAACGCTTTCGTCAGTGATCCCCGATATATTAATACTATTCGCGACATCTACGACTATGCTTGGGTTAAGGAGCGATGCCTTGATTATATTCGGTTCGGCTCCAGTGTCGATCATAAATTTTCCGGTGGAAGGAAAGTCGGGGGACGAAACCATTACGTGTGGCACTTTGGTATCGGGGCTTAATGTGACTCGCGACACTCTTCCTCTGGTACAGTGTGTTCGCTCGATAACGTCCGGATCGATTGTGGGCGCGAGTTTTCGGTTACCTCCCGTCGCGGGTTCGGGTGAGACGGGAGGGGCCTCCCGTTTCCCTGCTGTTCGCGTATGCGGTTGTTGTACTCTCGCTTGCGACATTCGTGAATGTCGTGTCCCGGCGTCTTGCAGTAATTGCAAAATTTCTGCTGGTTTCGCGGGTATGAAGAGGAATTACCTTCGCGTCTGGGTGGAGGTATGTATACGTCGCGGCTTGGTGTGGCGTAATTGCTGCGCGGTCGTTCGTAAGAGTCGTTGGTGGGAACTCGACGGTCGGGCTGCGGTGGCGTATCGCGATAAGGTGAGCGCGGCGGTTCGTGGGAACGCGCCTCGCGGAACGGTGCGGGCGACGGTGACCGATATCGGCTTATCTCGGCGCGGATGTTTGGTCTGGTGTCGCGTTGGGTTTCGCCCCGGTTATCGCAGAACCGAACCTCGCGGATGTTATGCTTCTCGTATCTCACCTTATCGAGCTCTAGTTCCTTAAAGACGCTTATCGCTTCGTCATACACGCGGTGGAGAGGTTTATCTCTAAGGGGCCTGAGCTGCGACCGAATCGTGGGAACGGATCCTCGAATGAGGCAGTCCCTCGTGAAGTCATCTATTTCAAATACGGTGCGGCTTCTGTTGCAATCGATTATTGCATCGCGCAGATTTTTGACGCGACTAATGTAGTCTAATATGTGTTCGTTCGGACGCATGAAAATATTCGACAACTCTCCGCGATAGTGGTCGACAGTGTGGCATGATCCGAAAACGTTTTTCAATCTGTCGCAAACTCCCGAGACTGTTCTTATAGGCCAGTCTTCTATTGCGATGTATGCGCGTCCGCGTAATTTACTGACTATTAATTTTGCGAGAGTACCTTCCGCGTGTGGAGGAATCAGGGTCCTGGCTCGGAGGCACGTGCGAGTGAATTGGAGGACCGGCGGTTGAGATCCGTCGATGGTGGGTATGGATTCGGCCGCGGCCTTCAATGTTAGTCCGGAATTTTCTGGTTCGGGCATACTGCCTGTGTTCTGATTCGTTATTTCTGAGGCGCCCGAAGAAAGGGGGTTTTGTACGCGCGTTGCTTCGGTTTTTAAGATTTCGAGTTGTTCGCGTAATTGGGCGTTCTCGTTGTGGATGGCTTCGCGGTCTAGGTCCATCTCTGACTGCGCTAGGGATACTTGAGATTGAAATTCCTCCTTTTTCCTCTCTAAGCTATTAGCTTGTTCTAGGAGGCGAGCCTCTTTATTAGCGAGGGTCTTCTGGATCGCGAATAATTCGTCCTGCGTTAACTGTTTGGACTTGAGGTCGTATGTTTGCGAGCGTGTAGAAACCGCTGGAGGATTCGCGGGCATCATGAGAGGTTTAGCGATCCCACCGCTGCCACCAAATTGTTACGTCCCGCGGCGTCGTTTCCCGAAAAATATATATATTCGCACGAATACCGCGGATCAAGACGTACGTTGCAAACCTTTGGGTACACACGCGACTCGTACGTTCGGTGTATTACCGGGATCTCATGCGTTCGCGAATAGGCGGTTTACAAAAGGCACTCACCGGACGGTCTAGTACATCGGGTCGATAGACCGGGCGACCTCGAGGGCTCGGAGTGCGGCTCGCTTCAAGATGAACGTCGTGTAGCGCCTTCGACGTGGGTCTCCCTTCGCGTAGACTGGAGGGTAGGACGTGGTATCGTCTATGTCGATCGGACGGGGCTCGCTCCACTGGACCAGCTCGGCGTATGGATGTCTCACGGCTCGCTGAAGCTGGGCGATGATACGGGCCTCGTAGTTTCGTTGGCGGTCGAATTCTCCGTGAGCCGTCAGCGATCGCGCTGGTTTTTCGGCAAAGCTTCCGAAGCTGATATTTACGACCGGCGCGTTTTGGCATGGGGAGCTTATGTCGCTTAGAAGGACTGTTGTCAGGTTCCAACCGAAAGCCTCAAGTCTCTATACCGAGCATTTCAGGGTGAGCTCCGTGCGTATATTAACTTGGCAGTCAGAAAGGGTTTAGACAACCGTTCGACCATAGGCGACACTCGTTTCCTTTGCCGTGAAGAAGTTAGGATTGAAGATTGAAGGGTACGACAATAACTAAGTATTAAAGAATATATTCAAGATTAAGATACACTTAGACTCCTAATATTAACTACGACTGGGAGTAGAGTTGAAATAGTAAAGTAGTGCGGGAGGTCTCCAGAGGAAGTCGTTCCTCGGTGGAGCTGGGAGTAGAACTGACGATCTTCGCTGGTGCTCTGACCTCCTTCGGTTGTGGGGGCGCTGCTGCTCCGGGGAGGTACGAGTGGGGCGTACCATGTGGTGGGGAATCCTCCGGAGTGGGGATGCCGGGGAATGCTGGTGAGTCGGCTAGTGGAGCGCGTCTTTGGTGTTCTATAGCTAACGCTTGCACACGTCTTACGGTATTACGCATATGGTAACAACAGTGGAAGAGTCGGTAAACGCTTGAACGCTTCTTATGGTATTACTCGTATGGTAACGTTGCGGAGGGTGTCGGTAATGGGTTGAACGGTAGGATGGGTATCGGGAGAGCGGTAGGATAGGGGCTCGAATGTAGTATATCTTCCTATAATTAGTTCGGGTTAATATATATAATCTATGTTCTTATGGCTAGGTCGATTTGAAGGCCCGGGCCTGAAAAGGGTGTCAAATTACGATGTAATTTGACACCTATTTCCAAAATTTTTCGAGCGCCCGGCGCTCGACCCGGCAAGGCGTTGGCTTGCCGAATCCGCATTTATATGGTTACATCAATACGTCGGGAGACGTAACAATATTGAAGCTAAATCGTATATTTCACGTTGATTTAAAGCTAATTCGTGTATTTCGCATGAATCTGAAGCTAAATTGTTCATTTCGCATGAATTTGAAGCTAAATCGTTTGTTGAAAATCGCTATTTCGCACGAATTTCAATCGAAATCGTGTGTTTCGCATGATATTGAAGCTAAATCGTATGTTTCGCGTTGATTTAAAGCTAATTCGTGTATTTCGCATTAATCTGAAGCTAAATTGTTCATTTCGCATGAATTTGAAGCTAAATCGTTTGTTGAAAATCGCTATTTCGCACGAATTTCTATCGAAATCGTGTGTTTCGCATGATATTGAAGCTAAATCGTATGTTTCGCGTTGATTTAAAGCTAATTCGTGTATTTCGCATGAATCTGAAGCTAAATTGTTCATTTCGCATGAATTTGAAGCTAAATCGTTTGTTTAAAATCGCTATTTCGCACGAATTTGAAGCGAAATCGTGTATATCGCATGATATTGAAGCTAAATCGTATATTTCACGTTGATTTAAAGCTAATTCGTGTATTTCGCATGAATCTGAAGCTAAATTGTTCATTTCGCATGAATTTGAAGCTAAATCGTTTGTTGAAAATCGCTATTTCGCACGAATTTCAATCGAAATCGTGTGTTTCGCATGATATTGAAGTTAAATCGTATGTTTCGCGTTGATTTAAAGCTAATTCGTGTATTTCGCATTAATCTGAAGCTAAATTGTTCATTTCGCATGAATTTGAAGCTATATCGTTTGTTTAAAATCGCTATTTCGCAAGAATTTGAAGCGAAATCGTGTATATCGCATGATATTTCTGCAAAATCGTATGTTTCGCGTTGATTTGAAGCTATTTCGTGTATTTCGCATTAATCTGAAGCTAAATTGTTCATTTCGCATGAATTTGAAGCTAAATCGTTTGTTTAAAATCTGTATTTCGCACGAATTTGAAGCGAAATCGTGTATATCGCATGATATTGAAGCTAAATCGTATATTTCACGTTGATTTAAAGCTAATTCGTGTATTTCGCATTAATCTGAAGCTAAATTGTTCATTTCGCATGAATTTGAAGCTAAATCGTTTGTTTAAAATCGCTATTTCGCAAGAATTTGAAGCGAAATCGTGTATATCGCATGATATTTCTGCTAAATCGTATGTTTCGCGTTGATTTAGAGCTAATTCGTGTATTTCGCATTAATCTGAAGCTAAATTGTTCATATCACATGAATTTGATGCTAAATCGTTTGTTTAAAATCGCTATTACGCACGAATTTGAAGCGAAATCGTATATATCGCATGATATTTCTGCCAAATCGTATGTTTCGCGTTGATTTAAAGCTATTTCGTGTATTTCGCATTAATCTGAAGCTAAATTGTTCATTTCGCATGAATTTGAAGCTAAATCGTTTGTTTAAAATCGCTATTTCGCACGAATTTGAAGCCAAATCGTGTATATCGCTTGATATTGAAGTTAAATCGTATGTTTCGCGTTGATTTAAAGCTAATTCGTGTATTTCGCATGAATCTGAAGTTAAATAGTTCATATCACATGAATTTGAAGCTATATCGTTTGTTTAAAATCGCTATTTCGCAAGAATTTGAAGCGAAATCGTGTATATCGCATGATATTTCTGCTAAATCGTATGTTTCGCGTTGATTTAGAGCTAATTCGTGTATTTCGCATTAATCTGAAGCTAAATTGTTCATATCACATGAATTTGATGCTAAATCGTTTGTTTAAAATCGCTATTTCGCACGAATTTGAAGCGAAATCGTGTATATCGCATGATATTTCTGCCAAATCGTATGTTTCGCGTTGATTTAAAGCTATTTCGTGTATTTCGCATTAATCTGAAGCTAAATTGTTCATTTCGCATGAATTTGAAGCTAAATCGTTTTTTGAAAATCGCTATTTCGCACGAATTTCAATCGAAATCGTGTGTTTCGCATGATATTGAAGCTAAATCGTTTGTTTCGCGTTGATTTAAAGCTAATTTGTGTATTTCGCATTAATCTGAAGCTAAATTGTTCATTTCGCATGAATTTGAAGCTAAATCGTTTGTTTAAAATCTGTATTTCGCACGAATTTGAAGCGAAATCGTGTATATCGCATGATATTTCTGCAAAATCGTATGTTTCGCGTTGATTTGAAGCTATTTCGTGTATTTCGCATTAATCTGAAGCTAAATTGTTCATATCACATGAATTTGTAGCTAAATCGTTTGTTTAAAATCGCTATTTCGCACGAATTTGAAGCGAAATCGTGTATATCGCATGATATTGAAGCTAAATCGTATGTTTCGCGTTGATTTAAAGCTAATTCGTGTATTTCGCATGAATCTGAAGCTAAATTGTTCATTTCGCATGAATTTGAAGCTAAATCGTTTGTTTAAAATCGCTATTTCGCAAGAATTTGAAGCGAAATCGTGTATATCGCATGATATTTCTGCTAAATCGTATGTTTCGCGTTGATTTAGAGCTAATTAGTGTATTTCGCATTAATCTGAAGCTAAATTGTTCATTTCGCATGAATTTGAAGCTAAATCGTTTGTTTAAAATCGCTATTTCGCAAGAATTTGAAGCGAAATCGTGTATATCGCATGATATTGAAGCTATATCGTATGTTTCGCGTTGGTTTAAAGCTAATTCGTGTATTTCGCATGAATCTCAAGCTAAATTTTTCATTTCGCATGAATTTGAAGCTAAATCGTCTGTTTAAAATCTCTATTTCTCACGAATTTGAAGCCAAATCGTGTATATCGCTTGATATTGAAGTTAAATCGTATGTTTCGCGTTGATTTAAAGCTAATTCGTGTATTTCGCATGAATCTGAAGTTAAATAGTTCATATCACATGAATTTGAAGCTATATCGTTTGTTTAAAATCGCTATTTCGCAAGAATTTGAAGCGAAATCGTGTATATCGCATGATATTTCTGCAAAATCGTATGTTTCGCGTTGATTTGAAGCTATTTCGTGTATTTCGCATTAATCTGAAGCTAAATTGTTCATATCACATGAATTTGTAGCTAAATCGTTTGTTTAAAATTGCTATTTCGCACGAATTTGAAGCGAAATCGTATATATCGCATGATATTGAAGCTAAATCGTATATTTCACGTTGATTTAAAGCTAATTCGTGTATTTCGCATGAATCTGAAGCTAAATTGTTCATTTCGCATGAATTTGAAGCTAAATCGTTTGTTTAAAATCGCTATTTCGCAAGAATTTGAAGCGAAATCGTGTATATCGCATGATATTTCTGCTAAATCGTATGTTTCGCGTTGATTTAGAGCTAATTCGTGTATTTCGCATTAATCTGAAGCTAAATTGTTCATTTCGCATGAATTTGAAGCTAAATCGTTTGTTTAAAATCGCTATTTCGCAAGAATTTGAAGCGAAATCGTGTATATCGCATGATATTGAAGCTATATCGTATGTTTCGCGTTGGTTTAAAGCTAATTCGTGTATTTCGCATGAATCTCAAGCTAAATTTTTCATTTCGCATGAATTTGAAGCTAAATCGTCTGTTTAAAATCTCTATTTCTCACGAATTTGAAGCGAAATCGTGTATATCGCATGATATTTCTGCCAAATCGTATGTTTCGCGTTGATTTAAAGCTATTTCGTGTATTTCGCATGAATCTGAAGCTAAATTGTTCATTTCGCATGAATTTGAAGCTAAATCGTTTGTTTAAAATCGCTATTTCGCAATAATTTGAAGCGAAATCTTTTATATCACATGATATTTCTGCTAAATCGTATGTTTCGCGTTGATTTAGAGCTAATTCGTGTATTTCGCATGAATCTGAAGCTAAATTGTTCATTTCGCATGAATTTGAAGCTAAATCGTTTGTTTAAAATCGCTATTTCGCAATAATTTGAAGCGAAATCGTTTATATCGCATGATATTTCTGCTCAATCGTATGTTTCGCGTTGATTTAAAGCTAATTCGTGTATTTCGCATTAATCTGAAGCTAAATTGTTCATTTCGCATGAATTTGAAGCTAAATCGTTTGTTGAAAATCGCTATTTCGCACGAATTTCAATCGAAATCGTGTGTTTCGCATGATATTGAAGCTAAATCGTTTGTTTCGCGTTGATTTAAAGCTAATTCGTGTATTTCGCTTTAATCTGAAGCTAAATTGTTCATTTCGCATGAATTTGAAGCTAAATCGTTTGTTGAAAATCGCTATTTCGCACGAATTTCAATCGAAATCGTGTGTTTCGCATGTTATTGAAGCTAAATCGTTTGTTTCGCGTTGATTTAAAGCTAATTCGTGTATTTCGCATTAATCTGAAGCTAAATTGTTCATTTCGCTTGAATTTGAAGCTAAATCGTTTGTTTAAAATCGCTATTTCTCACGAATTTGAAGCGAAATCGTGTATATCGCATGATATTTCTGCTAAATCGTATGTTTCGCGTTGATTTAGAGCTAATTCGTGTATTTCGCATGAATCTGAAGTTAAATAGTTCATATCACATGAATTTGAAGCTAAATCGTTTGTTTAAAATCGCTATTTCGCAAGAATTTGAAGCGAAATCGTGTATATCGCATGATATTGAAGCTATATCGTATGTTTCGCGTTGGTTTAAAGCTAATTCGTGTATTTCGCATGAATCTGAAGCTAAATTTTTCATTTCGCATGAATTTGAAGCTAAATCGTTTGTTTAAAATCTCTATTTCTCACGAATTTGAAGCCAAATCGTGTATATCGCTTGATATTGAAGTTAAATCGTATGTTTCGCGTTGATTTAAAGCTAATTCGTGTATTTCGCATGAATCTGAAGTTAAATAGTTCATATCACATGAATTTGAAGCTATATCGTTTGTTTAAAATCGCTATTTCGCAAGAATTTGAAGCGAAATCGTGTATATCGCATGATATTTCTGCAAAATCGTATGTTTCGCGTTGATTTGAAGCTATTTCGTGTATTTCGCATTAATCTGAAGCTAAATTGTTCATATCACATGAATTTGTAGCTAAATCGTTTGTTTAAAATCGCTATTTCGCACGAATTTGAAGCGAAATCGTGTATATCGCATGATATTGAAGCTAAATCGTATGTTTCGCGTTGATTTAAAGCTAATTCGTGTATTTCGCATGAATCTGAAGCTAAATTGTTCATTTCGCATGAATTTGAAGCTAAATCGTTTGTTTAAAATCGCTATTTCGCAAGAATTTGAAGCGAAATCGTGTATATCGCATGATATTTCTGCTAAATCGTATGTTTCGCGTTGATTTAGAGCTAATTCGTGTATTTCGCATTAATCTGAAGCTAAATTGTTCATTTCGCATGAATTTGAAGCTAAATCGTTTGTTTAAAATCGCTATTTCGCAAGAATTTGAAGCGAAATCGTGTATATCGCATGATATTGAAGCTTTATCGTATGTTTCGCGTTGGTTTAAAGCTAATTCGTGTATTTCGCATGAATCTCAAGCTAAATTTTTCATTTCGCATGAATTTGAAGCTAAATCGTCTGTTTAAAATCTCTATTTCTCACGAATTTGAAGCCAAATCGTGTATATCGCTTGATATTGAAGTTAAATCGTATGTTTCGCGTTGATTTAAAGCTAATTCGTGTATTTCGCATGAATCTGAAGTTAAATAGTTCATATCACATGAATTTGAAGCTATATCGTTTGTTTAAAATCGCTATTTCGCAAGAATTTGAAGCGAAATCGTGTATATCGCATGATATTTCTGCAAAATCGTATGTTTCGCGTTGATTTGAAGCTATTTCGTGTATTTCGCATTAATCTGAAGCTAAATTGTTCATATCACATGAATTTGTAGCTAAATCGTTTGTTTAAAATCGCTATTTCGCACGAATTTGAAGCGAAATCGTATATATCGCATGATATTGAAGCTAAATCGTATATTTCACGTTGATTTAAAGCTAAGTCGTGTATTTCGCATGACTCTGAAGCTAAATTGTTCATTTCGCATGAATTTGAAGCTAAATCGTTTGTTTAAAATCGCTATTTCGCAAGAATTTGAAGCGAAATCGTGTATATCGCATGATATTTCTGCTAAATCGTATGTTTCGCGTTGATTTAGAGCTAATTCGTGTATTTCGCATTAATCTGAAGCTAAATTGTTCATTTCGCATGAATTTGAAGCTAAATCGTTTGTTTAAAATCGCTATTTCGCACGAATTTGAAGCGAATCGTGTATATCGCATGATATTGAAGCTAAATCGTATGTTTCGCGTTGATTTAAAGCTAATTCGTGTATTTCGCATGAATCTGAAGCTAAATTGTTCATTTAGCATGAATTTGAAGCTAAATCGTTTGTTTAAAATCGCTATTTCGCAAGAATTTGAAACGAAATCGTGTATATCGCATGATATTTCTGCTAAATCGTATGTTTCGCGTTGATTTAAAGCTATTTCGTGTATTTCGCTTTAATCTGAAGCTAAATTGTTCATTTCGCATGAATTTGAAGCTAAATCGTTTGTTTAAAATCGCTATTTCGCAAGAATTTGAAGCGAAATCGTGTATATCGCATGATATTTCTGCTAAATCGTATGTTTCGCGTTGATTTAGAGCTAATTCGTGTATTTCGCATTAATCTGAAGCTAAATTGTTCATATCACATGAATTTGATGCTAAATCGTTTGTTTAAAATCGCTATTTCGCACGAATTTGAAGCGAAATCGTGTATATCGCATGATATTTCTGCCAAATCGTATGTTTCGCGTTGATTTAAAGCTATTTCGTGTATTTCGCATGAATCTGAAGCTAAATTGTTCATTTCGCATGAATTTGAAGCTAAATCGTTTGTTTAAAATCGCTATTTCGCAATAATTTGAAGCGAAATCGTTTATATCACATGATATTTCTGCTAAATCGTATGTTTCGCGTTGATTTAGAGCTAATTCGTGTATTTCGCATTAATCTGAAGCTAAATTGTTCATTTCGCATGAATTTGAAGCTAAATCTTTGTTTAAAATCTCTATTTCGCACGAATTTGAAGCGAAATCGTGTGTTTCGCATGATATTGACGATAAATCGTATGTTTCGCATTGATTTAAAGCTAATTCGTGTATTTCGCATGAATCTGAAGCAAAATTGTTCATTTCGCATGAATTTGAAGCTAAATCGTTTGTTTAAAATCGCTATTTCGCAAGAATTTGAAACGAAATCGTGTATATCGCATGATATTTCTGCTCAATCGTATGTTTCGCGTTGATTTAAAGCTAATTCGTGTATTTCGCATTAATCTGAAGCTAAATTGTTCATTTCGCATGAATTTGAAGCTAAATCGTTTGTTGAAAATCGCTATTTCGCACGAATTTCAATCGAAATCGTGTGTTTCGCATGATATTGAAGCTAAATCGTTTGTTTCGCGTTGATTTAAAGCTAATTCGTGTATTTCGCATTAATCTGAAGCTAAATTGTTCATTTCGCATGAATTTGAAGCTAAATCGTTTGTTGAAAATCGCTATTTCGCACGAATTTCAATCGAAATCGTGTGTTTCGCATGTTATTGAAGCTAAATCGTTTGTTTCGCGTTGATATAAAGCTAATTCGTGTATATCGCATTAATCTGAAGCTAAATTGTTCATTTCGCTTGAATTTGAAGCTAAATCGTTTGTTTAAAATCGCTATTTCTCACGAATTTGAAGCGAAATCGTGTATATCGCATGATATTTCTGCTAAATCGTATGTTTCGCGTTGATTTAGAGCTAATTCGTGTATTTCGCATGAATCTGAAGTTAAATAGTTCATATCACATGAATTTGAAGCTAAATCGTTTGTTTAAAATCGCTATTTCGCAAGAATTTGAAGCGAAATCGTGTATATCGCATGATATTGAAGCTATATCGTATGTTTCGCGTTGGTTTAAAGCTAATTCGTGTATTTCGCATGAATCTGAAGCTAAATTTTTCATTTCGCATGAATTTGAAGCTAAATCGTTTGTTTAAAATCTCTATTTCTCACGAATTTGAAGCCAAATCGTGTATATCGCTTGATATTGAAGTTAAATCGTATGTTTCGCGTTGATTTAAAGCTAATTCGTGTATTTCGCATGAATCTGAAGTTAAATAGTTCATATCACATGAATTTGAAGCTATATCGTTTGTTTAAAATCGCTATTTCGCAAGAATTTGAAGCCAAATCGTGTATATCGCTTGATATTGAAGTTAAATCGTATGTTTCGCGTTGATTTAAAGCTAATTCGTGTATTTCGCATGAATCTGAAGTTAAATAGTTCATATCACATGAATTTGAAGCTATATCGTTTGTTTAAAATCGCTATTTCGCAAGAATTTGAAGCGAATCGTGTATATCGCATGATATTTCTGCAAAATCGTATGTTTCGCGTTGATTTGAAGCTATTTCGTGTATTTCGCATTAATCTGAAGCTAAATTGTTCATATCACATGAATTTGTAGCTAAATCGTTTGTTTAAAATCGCTATTTCGCACGAATTTGAAGCGAAATCGTATATATCGCATGATATTGAAGCTAAATTGTATATTTCACGTTGATTTAAAGCTAATTCGTGTATTTCGCATGAATCTGAAGCTAAATTGTTCATTTCGCATGAATTTGAAGCTAAATCGTTTGTTTAAAATCGCTATTTCGCAAGAATTTGAAGCGAAATCGTGTATATCGCAATGATATTTCTGCTAAATCGTATGTTTCGCGTTGATTTAGAGCTAATTCGTGTATTTCGCATTAATCTGAAACTAAATTGTTCATTTCGCATGAATTTGAAGCTAAATCGTTTGTTTAAAATCGCTATTTCGCACGAATTTGAAGCGAAATCGTGTATATCGCATGATATTGAAGCTAAATCGTATGTTTCGCGTTGATTTAAAGCTAATTCGTGTATTTCGCATGAATC